>NC_133662.1:75624541-75886448 GCF_037893015.1 Macrotis lagotis
GGGAAGAGTTTTTCAAGTAACTCCCACACCTCCCTCCTACAAACAGACCGTCTGATTGTACTTTGCTGTTGTTTTTCAATTGTTTTAGTCATGTCTGACTCTGTGATCTCATTTAGGGTTTTCTTGGCAAAAATTTTAGAGCGGTTTCCCATTTCCTTCTCCAGCTCGTTTTACAAGTGAAGAAACTGAGGCAAACTGGGTTGCACAATTAAGGTCATATTTGAACTCAAGCACACTTTCCACTATGCCATCTAGTTAACCTATGTGTGTGTGTGTGTGTGTGTGTGTGTGTGTGTGTGTGTGTGTGTGTGTGTGTGTGTGTGTTTGTGTGTATACACATATAAATAAAATTTCCTGCTTCCTGGGTGGAATGATCAACTTCTTGCAAGACACAATTTACAAAAAGGAAAAAAAAAGTTTATTTTATTTATATTAGCATTTTAAAATTGTCTCTAACCTGAAATTAGATCTTTGTTTATACACAGCTACAAGTGAGAATCACCATCAAGCTTCACATTGTTTTGCAGACTTTAGATCAGCAGGAAGTACTGTGATTTTAAATTGAAAGATAAGAGTAACACTCTTGTTGAATTACCTGAAAGATAAGGAGATAGTAGAAGAATGGAAAACTTCTTCCCAACTGTTCCAGTGAGAATCTCAAAGGAGTTGAATATGGTGATAATTTTATATACTAGGATAAGAGAATATAAAATAATATAATTACATTTAAGCATATTTAACATAATATAACATAAATGTATGAGATGATAAATACAAAGCAAAATAAAATATATAATAAAATTATATATTTTTACATTTAAAAATTTAAAAATTTAATAATTATTTCCACTGTATTATATCCTCAGGAATGTCTGTAATGTCTACAAAAAAAGCAAAAGATGTTGGTATAAGAATTGGGGATGAATAAATGATAAGTATTTTGTACACTTTTCTAAATGATTTAAACAAAGCTAATCTTTTCTAATCAGCAAATGATCTTAAACTAGGAAAGAAAGCTGACATCCTGAATGACAGATTAAGGGCTCAAAAAGATCTTCAGTGACTAGAACACTATACTAATTTAATAAAATAACATTGTTCAACAAAAAAGTTGAAAAATTCATTTCACAAGTATATCAGTCAGTAGTTTGTATGAAAAGATCTGGAGGTATAAATGAGCTCCAGCAGTTTATATGAAAAACATCTGGAAATCTTATTGAGCTCATTATTTTTTCCCCACCAAATATTTATTTATTGATTTGTTTTTCCAACTACATACAATGGTGGGTTTTAACCTATCATTTTTCTTTTCTTTCTTTCTTTTTCCTTTTTTGCAAGGCAATGGGGCTAAGTGGCTTGCCCAAGGCCACACAGCTAGGTAATTATTAAGTGTCTGAGGTTGAATGTGAACTCAGGTCCTCCTGACTGCAGAGCCGGGGCTCTATACACTGTGCCACCAACCTATCATTTTTTTTTCCAAGGTTTTTGAGTTTTAAATTTTTTTCCCTCTCTTGTCTCCCTCCTTCCCCTGGCAGAAAGCAATCTAATATAGGCTCTACATTAATAACCATGCTAAACATAGACCCACATTGCTAAACATCCATAATGGTCATCTTGTGAGAGAAGATCAAATTCAAATGGAAGAAAAGGAAAAGGGGGGGATGACATAATACGTAAGACAATTTTTAAAAATAGAAGATAATAAACTTTAGTCTTCATTTAAAGTCCATAGTTCCTTCTCTGGATGTGGATGGCATTTTCTATCACAAGTCTTTTTAAATTGTCTTGGATTATTGTACTGCTGAAATGAATAACTCTAGCATAGTTGATCATTACCCCATGTTTTTGTTAGTATAATGTTCTTCTGATTCTGTTCCTAACGATCTCATTACGAGTCAATAGGAAGATGTGATAATTTAGAAAGCTAATACAATCTTTAGCTGCATCAAGAAATGCAAAAGAGGTTCAGCTAGGTGGCAAAATGGATAGAGCACTAGTCCTGGAGTCAGGAGGACCTGAGTTCAAATTTGACCTCAGACACTTAATGATCGCCTAGCTGTGTAACCTTGGGCAAGTCACTTAGCCCCACTGCCTTAAATAAATAATTTTTTTTTTAAAAAAAGGCAAAAGAACATGACAGCTAATGCTTTCATGGGACTTTACCTTGGTCAGACCATTTCAGAAGCACTGTGGTCAGTTCTAGCAAGAAGTGTGAAGGGTTGGAAAGATAGTGGTTAGAGGTGGGCAACCAGGATAAAGAAGGACCTCAAGTGTGTGTCTATGAGGCTCAGTTGAAGGAAATGTGGGGGTGTGTTAGCTTAGAGAAGAGAAAGGGCAATATGAGAGTTGTCTTCAAGTATTTGAAAGGCTGTCATGTGAAATAGACTTTTACTTTTGGTCCCAGAAAGCAGAACTAGAAGTGGATAAGATAATAGGGGGCAGATTTAAGCTTGATATAAGAAAAAAACTTCCTAACTATTTCCAGCTATTCAAAAATGAAATAGACTGTCATAGGAGGCAATGGGTTCCCCTTCGATGGGGGGGAGGGTCTTCAAAGCAAAGGCAGGAAGGATGACTGCTTGTTGAGGACGTGGTAGGGGAGATTTGGGTGTGGGTTGGATTAGATGATCATAGAAGAGCTTCAAATTTCGGATTGTAAATTGATTCCTTATTATTACTGATCTCAAAAAAATTAGAGGGAAAAGAGTGAAATTAGTGAAGCATCTAAACTTAGAGATAGTAACAAATAATAATAATCACTAACATATGATGATATATGTTGTACCAGGCAATATTTTAAGTATCTTTTTAATTATCTCATTTGTTCCTCACAACAACCCTGATAGGTAAGTGATTTGCCCAGGGTAATCCAGCTAATAAATGGGATTAGAACTCAAATCTTTTTTAACTCCTAACAGAGCACCCCCTCTTCCTAGTTGCCCCAAATAAAGCAGAAAGCAAAATACAATTGTTATGAGTCTGAATATGCAAAAACACACCCATGGCTGGCCCCCAAATCATGACCACTGCCCCATTCTTGCCTTGGCAGTTCTGTGGTAGAACTCAGGCTTAGTCAAATAATCTTCATTCATGCAGCAAACATTTACTGAGCAGAGACCATCTGCATGTCACTGTACATTAATCACCGTACATTAATTACAGTGAGGATGTTAGTAATCTGCAAACACTGATTGGGCTCAGGACTGGCAAGAACTTCCTGCCAAATTTAGGGTCTATTTATTAACTTCCCTTGACTATTTAGCAGAAGTTCTTTCAACTGTTTTATTTGTGGCTTCTGTCAGTTTATTTCCCCATGTGTCAGTGGTGTATGGGCTAGATGTTAGTTATATAACTTCAGGCATATTTTTTAAAGATATTCTTCTTATTGGCACATATAGGCTTACTGTCTTTTAAAAAAAATCTGGGGCATTCACTACTGGGTCTGTATCCAAAAGAGATCACAAAAAAAAAAATGGTAAAAAACCCACATGTACAAAAATATTTATAGCAGCTCTTTGTAATGCAAAGATTTGGAAATTGAGGGTCTGTCCATCAGTTGAGAAATGGCTGAACAAATTGTGGTAAATGAATATCATTGGACACTATTGTTCTATAAGAAATCATAAGGACTTCAGAACCGCCTGAAAGACTTGTATGAACTGATGCTGAGTGAAGTGAGTAAAACCAGAAGAACATTCACACTTAACAACAACATTGGGGGTGATGATTAACTGTGATGGACTTGTTCATTTCAGCAGTACAGTAATCAAAGATAATTCTAAAAGTCTTGTGATAGAAAATATAATCGATATCTAGAGAAGGAACTATGGAGTTTAAATGCAGACCAAACTTTATTATCTTCAATTTTTAAAAGTTGTCTTATGTATTTTTTCTCTCTAATATTTTCCAATTTTGATTAGATTTTTCTTTCACAACATTATTAAAAATAGATTTATGTTTAACACAATTATATATGTATGACTCTTATTAGACTACTTTCTGTTGGGGGAGAGAAGAGAGAGAGAGAAAATTATGAAACTTAAAACCTTTAAAAAATTATTGTAGAAAACTATTGTTGCATGCAGTTGGAAAAATAAATTTAAAAAAAGAAAAAAGTGAGATTGAAATTTAGCTGGTTTACAAAGCACTCTAAAAATATTTAGTTTGATTCTAAAGACAATGTTTTGAATTAGGAAATCCAAGGAGAATAGTTAAGTACTATCCTTATTTAACGTATGAGGAAATTGAAGCTCATAAAGGACAGGTAATTTGCCCAAGGTCATACCACTTATTAATGGCATTTATGGGATGCTAATCCTGAATTCCTGCTTTCAAGTCCAATATAATATAGTACCAAAGGCAAAATAGATGGTTCTAAAATAAAAAACAGTCTGGAGTATTTTGGTCTGGCAAGATGAAAACAAAATATTAACTTTCCTAATACCTATGAGAGGTGTATGTAGTTCACTGGAAAAGTCCTGCATTTGATGGCAGAGGACCTAAATTGGAATTGCTACCAGGTCATTTACTAGACCTGGGGACAAGTTTTTTCTCTTGTACTTTTGTCTCATCAGTAAAATGAGTGGACTTGATGACCCATCTTTTGCTCTAAAACTCTTCAAAAGTTGTTCTTCATGTCTGAAATGTTCTTCCTTCTCACCTCAGCACACTGGCTTCCTTTTAAGGCTCAGCTCGGCTTCCACCTACAGTAGGACACTTTTCCCCATCCTTCCCATTGCTAGCTAATACTTCTCCTCTGATATCGTATTCCATCTACTCATCTCTGTTTCCCTGTCTCTTTTTCTTCCTCCTTCTCCTCTCTCCGTGATTGTACTTTTATTTCCTTTTTTCCCCAAATTTACAGTGGTTGAGTAATTCAAACTTGTAAGTATGAACCAAAAATATGAAATGATAGAAAAGGTTTTATAGACCTCATTAATTTCTTTTTTTGCAAGGTAACAGGTTAAGTGACTTGCCCAGGGTCACAAAGCTAGTCAGTATCAAGTGTCTGAGGCCAAATTTGAACTCAGATCCTTCTGACTTGAGAGGCAGTGCTCTATCTATTTCATCACTTAGATCCCCCGATCTCACTAATTTCTAGAAACATCTGAGGATAATGTTATTCATCCTTAAGACATTTCCCACAATGATCCATTGTAGGAGATAAATAATGAAGAGCAGGAGCAGCACTGAAGCAATACATTATTCTGCTATTTCAGAGATCATCAGAGATTCTCTACATGAAAAATGCCACAGTCTTGTTTGTCTTTCATACAAATTATATTTTTAGAAGTTCATCCCACATTCAATCCTGAGGTAAATATTTAATCATTTAACATTCAATCAAGCCTCCTTAGTACTTACTATGAGCATGATATAATGCTAGGTATCATTTATACTTAGGGATACAAAGAAGGAAAAGAAAAGGTCCCAATATTTGAGAAATTTAAAATGTGATGATAAGATAGACACATATGAACAAATAAGACAGTCAGGTGGTACAATGGATAGTGTTGGAACTTGGAGTCAGAAAAATCTGAGTTTAAATCCTACCTCAGACATTTCTTACTTAATGTTACCTTGGGCAAGTTACTTAACCTCTCTAAGTCTCAATTTGCTGATCTGTAAAAAACAAACAAAAAACCCCCGAATCCTCAGTTTATTCCTCATACAGTTGCTCTAAGGGTAAAATGAGTAAAAAGGGCTTTGCAAACCTTAAAGTACTAAACAAATATCACAATCATTATGATCGTGATTATGATCACGATCTTCATCTTTATCATCATTATCATTATCATCACCACCACCACCACCACCACCACCACCACCACCACCACCACCAAATGAGTGATACAGACAGTAAATGTTATAGGACTTCAAAGGAAGGGGAAAACTGCTAATGGTTGGAATGGTTAGGAAATTCAAAAGAATTTGACCTAGGCTTTTGAGACAGGTAGAAGTTATCTTTCCTTTTTTTTGGGGGGGGGGTAGTGTTGTTATAAATACTCAAATTAAATTATAGGTTGTTTATCTAGATTTCAGTAAAACATTTGACAAAGTTTCTTTTGCTAACTTTTTTGACAAGATGGGATATATGGCTTCAGAAATCAATGTTTCTGAAGTTATAAGGCTGTGTTTATCAAAACTATCTGATTTTTATTAAGAAATATAAAGATAGATCAGTAAAACAGAGTAGACATACAATTTACAGCAACAAATAAATACAGGTACTTTATATTTGACAAAAGTAAACACAAGTTTTGGGGATAAGAATTCATTATTTGCTTAAAAATTATTGAGAACACCAGAAAGCAGTCTGGCAGAAATTGGGAATAGAACAATATCTTACACCATGTGTCAAGATAAGAATACAAGACATAGATATAGAGATTCTACAAGAAAATTTGAAGATTGGATATATTACATATCTGACATGAATAGGTGAGCAATTTATGAATAAACAAGAGGTAGAAAGCAGTGTGAGGTACAAATTGGATAATTTTGATTACATTAAATTGTAATGGTCTTGTACAAAAATAACAAATGTAACCAAGATCAGAAGAAAAACAGAAAATTGGGGAACAATTTATAGATAGGTTTCTCAAATAGAGATCTCATATCTCAAATATATAAAAAACTTTGTCTATAAGAACACTAGTCTTTTTTCAATTGATAAATAAATGGTCAAAGGATATTAAAAGGCAGTTTTCCAATGAAGAAATCAAAACAATATATAGTCATATAAAAATTCTCTAAATAATTATTGATTAGAAAAATGCAAAGTAAAACAGCCTTGAGATATCATTTTATACAGACTCAAATGAGATATCATTTGTCTAAAATGATTGAAGGGGGAAAGTGACAAATGTTGGAAGGGAATGAGAAAAATTGGGACTGTTGGTGGAATTATGAACTGAACTAACCATTCTGGAGAGCAGTATAGAATTATGCCCAAAGTATTATTAAATTGCCTATACCCTTTGACACTGTAGAACTACTACTAGATCTGATTCCAAAGATAATTAAGGGAGAAGAGCTTATGTATTCTAAAATATTTATAGAAGCTCTTTTTGTGGTAGCAAATAATTTGAAATTGCATTGATGCCTGCCATTTGGGAAATGGCTGAGCTAGCTGTGATAAATGATTGTGATGGAATACTATTGTGCTATAAGAAATGATGAGCTCAATGATTTTACAAAACATATAATAATGAAGAATGAAATGAGAAGAACTAAGATAATGTTATATACAACAATAATGATATCTTTAGGGTAGTTAGGTGGTGCAGTGGATAGAGTACCAGCAGATTCAGATGAAGCTGAGTTCAAATCAGATCTCAGACACTTAATAGTTACTAGCTGTATGACCTTGGGCAAGCCATTTAACCCCATTACCTTACAAAACAAACAAAAGATATATTTTTCAAGAACAGCTTTGTTTCAAATCTGGTCTCAGACACTTAATAATTGCCTAGCTGTGTGGCCTTGGGCAAGCCACTTAACCCCATTTGCCTTGGAAAAAACCTAAAAAAGAAAAAAAAAGAACAGCTTTGTTTGACTAATTTTTACTATTATACTCAAATTAACTATGAAGGACATATGAAGGAGTCCATCATCTACCTCTGGAGAAAGAACTGATAAATAGATGTATCGAATGATTTTACAGACACACAAACAGATACATTTGTGTCTAAAAGTATCCATTTCTAGAATTGGGGAGGGAAGAAAAAAGGTGAAAAAGGAAAATGACACAGTAAGTTTTCTATAATTTAAAAGAGGGGCAAGTTTTACAGAATAGACTTGCAGTTCCATGTACAATCATCTTTTTCCCCTATTCCACTAGTTATATAAATGCTTGTTCTATTTCTTAAGTTCAGAATTAAACTTTTAAAAAACTCCATATATGACTAGGATTGAAGAGTAAGTGGGATCTCCACTGGGATTCTCCAGGATTCTCTCCTTGACTCTGAGTTGTTCAATATTTTTATTTCCTGTTTATTCTCTGTGTGTATGTGGTGAGACTCCTTGAGGGCACAGAACATGCCTTAAATCCCTTTTGTATCTCTTCTCTCCCCCCAAATATATTTCAGAATCCTAACTGAATACTAATTAATATTTGCTGAATCTGACAGTGAAGAATATTCTTTATTTCTATTTCCTATGTCTTTGGAATATTGTGGGAAAGAGTGTAAGACTTGGAGTCAAGAGAGATTTGGTTCTGACTCTTACCCCTAACATTTAATAGCAGTTTGTCCTTCATTCTCAAAGAGGACCAATGATATCAGGAAAGTGGTATCTTGACTTGTAAATGAATTGCATTTAAGTCGGGGTAGGGTTGTGCAGAGTTAACAGCCTCATTCTCTCCTCCAGAGTCATCTGGGTCCAGATGGTCCCAGATGCAGTGGGAGATCTTGATCTTTTTAAGCCAAGACCTTTCTCAGGTCTCAGTTTGTTTGATGCAACAGTCATTTAGTGATTTAAGCTTGGATAAAGAGGAAGCTAGGTGGATCAGTGGTTATAGCACCGGCCCTAGAATCAGGAGGACCTGAGTTCCAGTCTGACCTCAGACATTTAATAATTGCCCAGCTGTAAGTCATTTAACCCCATTGCTTTGCAAAAATAAAACAAAAACAAAAGGCTTGGATAAGAAATGAAGCAAAAGATGGTTTCATTTGCCTATTCAAAAACAAAAATTAATAGCAGTATTACTATGAGCAAAGTACTTAACCTCTTTGAGTCTCAGTTTCCCTATTTATACAATGGGTGTAATAATATTTACTGTGAGACAGCATAATATGATGAATAGAGAGAAGATCTCAGAGACAGAAAGACTGAAATTCAAGTTCTGTCTCTTAAACTGTGTGATTCTGGGCAAAATGCTTAATCTACCAATGTCCCAGACAACTCCCCAAGACCACATGGATAGTTTTTTTTAATTATGGCAGGTGTCGATTGATATAGCTAGAACAAGTTTCCTGCCAAAAGCACTCAATACTGATGCAGTCAGATCCAGTCCAAAAAAACACTACTTCACAGAATTGTTGTGATTAGATGAGATAATGTATTTACTTTAAATCTGGCATTTACATAGATCTTTAACATTTATAAATTTAACATTGTCCCACCCCAGTTGTATAACTCTGACCAAAACACTGAATCTGTCTGGCTCACTTTTCTCATCTGTAGAGTGAAGATAATAATACCTAATTTCTAGCATTGTTGTGAGGATCAAGGGAGATAATATTTCTAAAGTGGTTTGCAAATGCTTCATGTAATTAATAGCTCTTGTTTTAATACTCCTGGACATGGAGGTTTATATATATTGACTTTTATTTTGTATTCCCTTAGAGACTCAGAAACTGAAGGTCTAAGAATTAATTGTATGCTCTTCAATGCATGCCTAAGTCCATGTTATGGGTTAAGTTTTGTTTCATTCTCTTAATGATCTTTTTAAGAAGATGGGTTTGACAGTGCACATCTTTTCAAAGTACAGTCCCTAATGGAAAGTGCTCAAGAATAACTGTTATGTTTTAGTCTGGATAGGAATGGATGCCAAATAAGAATCCTTCTTTCTAAATATTACAGTATTTGTTAAATCAAATAGCTAAAAGCAAAATAATTAGCATCTCCAGTGAATGAAATGATTGGTTATTTCAGTCTGTCCTTGGTTCTTCAGACTGCTTATCCATCTGGTTGCCCTGATTCTTGCCATTTGCCAACATGTGCTTCTGTGTGTGGTGGGGGGAGTCTAGTGAGTGGTGAGAGGGAAACCTGTCTAGTGTTTGGAGTAACACGTTGCCACATGTGCCTGGTAGGACTCATAATGTGCACACAAGCTCTCCATTTCTCAGCTTGAGTAGCAAAATGATGACTGCTTATAGTTATATCACTCTCAGGTTAAAGATCAGAAGCTCGTTGTCACTTGGGACCACTAGGAGCAGAAGATGTACTTGGGGGAGAAAAATGGAAAATCATTCAATAAGAGAGATCTCCTTAGTCAGACTTTATTAGCTATTAAAGTAAAATTCTACAGGTCATGGAAAGACAATAGTTTACCTGCTTAGTGTGAAAGATCATGCATAAGTAATAAAACCTCTGAGTAAGTATGCCTGGATTAAACAGAAGTAACTGAAGAGTGTGTTCACATGATATTAAAGCACCACAATCAATCAATAGATCAATGGGAATTTTAAAAGGGCTTTTCTCACCTGTAAATCAATTATTTATTTCTGTCATATTTATTTCACTTTGTTATGGTGAGGCTCACATGGTATATATGTAGTAGGTAACTTCACAAACTTGAATGTATTTTATAAGTATTAGCTATTATTATTATTATTATTATTACATTTCTGTATTCTGGGTTCTCTGAAAAGGTTCAAATAATTTTTCTTGAATGTTTTGTTGTGATTTATGGATCCCAATTAAAAGAAGAATTCCAAGCAGTGAATACTTGGAATACACAAACAATAATAGTAATGATGAATTGAGCCTATCACAAACAACACCTTTTAGACATCTGTGTCTTATCTATCTATGCTTTACTGTATATTGTGTAGTTGCTACGTTTTTCAATAGTCCCTTCAAAAGTATAATTTCAAGTTAAAGGACTAAACAAATTAGTCTTTAGTTGACATGGAATGAAGAGGTCTTCCTAACAATTGTAATTGGTATGTGTATTTGGTATATGTAATTGGATTTTTAATAAGTATACAATTCTCTTGCTCCAACATCAGATATTACTTTTGCCAGTATAAAGAGCAAATTGGAGTAATTATCTCCAAAGTAGGGACTCTGTGGGAGATGTATGGCTTCACCCCAAGGGTATGGTGGGCAAAGTTGAATCCATTTAGCTTGGACAGACTTTCTTCAGATGATCGTCAAATGTTCAGCGTGGGCATTTACACATTAGAAATCAGCAAATGCTACAAATCAAGGTTTGATTTATTGGGCTGGTGATTGTCTAGACTTAAAGCTATTGATAAACTATTAGTAATGCAGATGAAACTTATAAGTGTGTCGTGCATATACTTTTGTTTCTCCTGGTGAGCAGGTTGTTAAACTAGCACACTCCAAATTGAATCCCACCATCCCATTGTTAGCCAGTTGTGTGTTCCCAACATAGTTGTGCTGTCTCCAATATAAACTCATCTGCCCTTTTTTAATTCAGTGTTCTCCAGCCTTCACTAACCTTTTCCTCAGGGTATTCACAACCTAATCAAAAGAAGCACCCATAGCAGTTCATTTAACAGATGCCATAAGAATAATATCACATCTCTCCTCTGTAGAAAACTCTTCTCCTTTCCACTGCATCGTTGTGACAGGCAACTCTTTTGAGGATGAGCTGGGATAGTGACTAGTGAGCAAGTCTGCAACAGTTAGTTGATGATGAGTAGGCATCAGTAGCTTACAGATGTGTCTCCCCTTCTAACCCCCAAACCCACCTGGTTTCCAAACTTCCCTTTTTCTATCATGGGAACAACCCCAAATTTTCAAGTTATTTTCATATTTTTATTCTCCCCTTTCCCCACATTTCCAGAGGTTTGCATAACACTCCACATCTTCATATCTGTCTGCCAATCAATCAATCAAAAATTATTTATTAAATGCCTGCTTGTGCCAGGCACTGTGTAAGTGCTGTCTCCTTTGTATTCAAGTCATCACCATCCAATTTTAGGCCCTCGTCACTTCTTCTATGTGGTATTCCAATGATCTTCCAATTGGTCTCCCTGTTTCAAGTCTCTCCTTTCTCCAATAAATGGTTTTCATAATGAGCAACCCTGATAATGTCACTACCGAACTCCAGAAATTCTAGTGGGTGACAGCTAGGTGGCGCAACAGATAGATCACCAATCCTGGAGTCAGGAGGACTTGAGTTCAAATCCGTTTCAGACACTTAATAATTGCCTAGCTGTGTGACCTTGGTCAATTCACTCTTAACTCATTTGTCTTAAATAAATAAAAATTAAAAAAAAAAGAAATTCCAATGGCTCCCTATAGACTCAGGGGTCAAATTTAATTTCATCTTTCACTTAATCCTTTTAAAATATCTATTACAAACTTTCATTATAGTCATGATTATTAATGTATATATACATATATGTATATATATATATATGTAAATATACATATAGTATATGGTCAATGTGCAAGTTTTTAGAAACAAAATAAAATGAAATATAGTGGGAAAAATGCTGGATTTGGAATAAGAAGATTTAAATACTGTCTCTAATATTTACCAACTATGTGATCCTCGGCAATTCTGTTCCCTCTGGTCTTCACTTTTCCCATCTGTAAAATTAGGAGATGCGACTATATGACTTCTAAGATATTTTATACATCCATGTTTGACCTTATCACACTATAGTCCTATGACTATATTAGTGAATAGAGCACTGGGTCTGGAGTCAGGAAGATTCATTGTCCTGAGTTTAAATCCAGATTCAGACACTTTCTGTATGACCCCGAGCAAGTCATTTAACCCTGTTTGCCTCAGTTCCCTCATCTGTAATATGAGCTAGAATGAAAAACCATTCTGGTATCTCTGTCAAGAAAACCCCAAATGGGGTCATGAAACAATAAGAACATGACTCTAATAATGCTTCTAGTTCTCAAACCTTGATTCTATGGGGAAAGAAGATTGTTTGGGTCCTGATTGGCTCAGTGTGATCATGTCAAACTGAGACTTGTTAAAAGCTTAAAGGTCAAGGTCTTCCACTGTATTGGGACATCTCCAGTAGTACAGATCTATATTGTGTCACTGAACCCAGATCAGAGGAGAAAGTGAGACTGGTGACTATGCACAGCCCTCCCTCACTTAAATCCAATTCATTTGCATGTCATAGCATCACTTCTCTGATGTCATGGTCCCCTTCAGGAACAAAGGACAAAAAATAACAATGACAATAATCATAATAGATTGCTTATAAGTAAATAAAATGCTAAGTTTAAAGAATAGATTGATTTCAGTGATACAAAACACAATAGAACAAGGATGCCATTTATTTTGTAAAATATCATCTTACTAGCCCAAATATCATATATTTAATGTGAAAGATGAAGAAACCCTTATGTAACCTAGAAAAAAACTGAATCTGTTTCACTGAAATGTACCTTTGATAGTCAGAGTATTCAAAGTGCTTTGAAGTAGAAGAAGTGACAAAAGTAACTGTCTAGTATTGTCAGAGCTTCCTTCACCTGCTGTTAGGTCATAGAGTGTCACAAGCCCTCAGAGATGACAAAACTTTAAGATGGCTCTGGTTCAATTGCCTACTTATTCTCCCAGCTGTTCTCCAAATCATCACTTATTTTGGAAATTAAGGTAAAAGATAATCCTTGGTATTGTGCCGAGTGCTAATAAAATTCCTTTCATCTGGTCAGCTCTAGAAGGAATACAGCACTCTGGTCAAGAGGTTTGAAGAGTCAGCCCTTCAATATTTATTAAGCATTTAATATGTGTCAGGAAAAAAATTAGACATCATCTATCTTCAAGGTTATCATATTATTTTGGGGGGATGACAACATGGAATAATATATACAGAAACAAGCAAATTACATATTCTTAGGTACACATCAATATTTAATATTTAAATCTATGTATTTGTGTTTATATATACATATATATATATATATATATATATATATATATATATATATATATATACATATAGGCAGCTAGGTGATGCAATGGATAGAGCACCAAGTCTAGAGCAAGTCTAGAGTTAGGAAAATCTAAGTTCAAATCCAAACTCAGACACTAGAATTGAATGACTCCAGGCAAATCACTTAATGGTTATTTATTTTGGTTTCTCATCTGTAAAATGGGGAAACACTGGAAGAGGAAATAGCAAACCATTCTAGTAACTTTGCCAAGGAAGTAGAGGCGTACATATCTGTAAGACTAAACAATTATATGCACATACATTCCTCCAGAGAGTTCAAACTTAAAAGTGTCATCACACTTCCAGTATGTATCAAAGGCAGAACTGGAAGCCATGTGTTCTTGACTCTAAGGTCAGCTCACATGTCATGCTGCTTCTCTAAGATATTAGAGATAGATAGATAGACAGATACAGAGAAAGATCGAGACAAAAAGTGACAGAGGTTGGCTCATATGCTTCTTTCATTTAAGAGGAATAGAGACAGAGAAAGACAGAGATAAAGACAGACAGTGACAGAGGTCAGCTACTTCTCTGATATAAGAGAGACAGGGAGAGACAAAGAAACAGTCAAAGATACAGAGATACACTCAATTTGGATCAATGTATAACATAGAAAGAATGTAAAGACTGACAAATTGCTTTTTGTGGTGGGAGTGGGGGAGGGAAGTAAGATGGAGAAAAATTGTAAAACTCAAAATAAAATCTTTAATTAAAAAAGATACAGACAGAGAGACAGAGGCAGACAGAGAGTCAGAGAGAGATACAGAGAGAGACACACACAAAGATGAACAGAGAGATATAAAGGAGATACAGAGAGGTGAGACAGAGAGAGATGACTGAGAGACACAGAGACAAAGAGCAAACTAATTTTTTCTGGGAGTCAGAAGAGCATATTATATGACAGCCTCTAATGGTGCTGAGATTGAGGCGGAGCTGAGAACAGAACGCAGGTGTTGTGAGTGCCTGTCTGGTTTTTAACTAATTAAACAGCACTTCCCCCTTTACAAGCTAATATTCCAAATGATATATTTTCATAAATCAGATTTAAAGAGAATCAGTTCAATAGAAGACTGCTTATTTACTCAACTCTAAATTTTAAACCCGTGTCAGTTCCCTTAAAACTCTTACTACCAATCAAATGAAGAAGCACCCTTGTTTCTCTCCACTCTGGTTATGTGGGAGCCCTGTATTTTCCCAGGTACAATGTGTGAGTCACACTCCCCTGTTACATACCTCAGGGGACCCTAGGGGGTGTTTTCATTAGCACTCAGAGACTGGTCTCTACTGGTCCTGAGGTTTTCATGTTTACTTTTGAAGAAGTGCGAAGTATCACTGTTTACCAACTCTGGACTGGACTGCCTCATCTCTGGGCCTGCAGCTTCCACTATTTCTTATGTTGTATTTCAAAGTGTAGAGAGCTGCTTTGTTAAAATATGAAATATATAGGCTTATATGGGATCCATTTTGCATTTGGATCTGAGAAGAGATGAGAAGCCATTACTCAGAATTTCACAGAAAAAAGGATGATTAACCCACTAGGTGACCATTTTCAACATAAAGTTCATGGTTTAAGTTCTCTGGGAATGTTTTTTTCCATGAGTGTCTTTTAAATAAAAATAGTTCTGAGAATCTGACCCTTAACTTAAAGGTAAAGAAAAACCTGTCAATTGCTAGTCTTTATGTAAAGATTAGGCGTTGGTTGATACAACTGGGAAGCATTTGCTGCCAGCATGTCTGATATCTGGAACATTTGCTTCCTGGAGAGCACAGTTAGATAAAGTGAACTCTTTTATCCCATGGTTCTGAGTTACAGATACTTAAGAGTACCCTTTTTCAGGACATACCAAAGATATATCAAAACTCAAAAGAGGATCAGTTCAGATCTTTTATAATAAAGTCTTAATGAATTTCATTAGTGGTATTTAAGAAGATGTAAGTTCATCAACATATCAAAATTAAAATGAATGTACAGATACAAAAATGGGCAGAATGTATCTTTGTAAATATTTAATTGGGTAGGGGGAAAACCCCAATAACTAGTGGCATAAAAGGAAAATATCTGTCATGATCTGGCTATGGAAAAATCCTGAGATGAAACAATCTGTTTATTGGTATTCCCTATCCTAACGTTTTTTATCCATAAATTTCATAAACCTATACACATTTGGCTAAAGTATGTGGCCACTGTTACATGTCTGGGCATATGTTATGTACAATGTTAGGTGAAGGGTCTATAGGGAGTTATTAAACTAGGAAATAGTTTTTCTTTTTTTTTAAACAGAATGCCACTGCGACTTAGAGTTTTAACTAGGTTGCAAATGGACTAAGACAAAAATAGATATAGCTGCTGAATATGGAATCTTATAGTTCTTGATTGAGGAAGCACCAAAGAAAGGCAAAATTTCATTCCCTACACAGAGTATATAGTATGGACACTTCTTTTTTTTTCTAAAAAAAGTACAAAAATAGTTTTTACCAACTTTTGTTGTGGCAAAGAATTGGGAGGCCATCACTGGGAGAATAGATGAACAAACTACGGTTCTGTGCAGCCAGAAGTGAGAAGAACACTGGGCTTGTAATCAGGAAGACCTGAGTTCAAATTTGACCTCAGACAAGTGTGTGATTCTAGGCAAGTCACTTAGCCTTGTTTGCTTCAATTTCTCATCTGTAAAATGAGCTAGAAATAGAAATGGAAAACCACTCCAGTATCTTTGCCAAGAAAACAAATGGAATCACAAATTTGAACATGACTGAACAACAAAAATATAAAAATGTAATAAAATACCATTGTGTTGAAAGAAAAGACAGTTTCAGAGAAACTTTGGAAGATTTACATGAATTATTACAGAGTAAACTGAGCAGAACCAAAAGAACAATTTATACTATAACATCCATATTGTAAAAATGAACAATTCTGAAAGGTTTAAGAACTGACAAATGTAATGATTAAACATGATTCCAGAGGAACAATTATAAGGAATGCTATCCTCGTGGACTAATATGCAGGTGATAAAATAATATGCAGGATGAGACATACCTTTTTGGTTATGTTGGACTATGCTTATATGCTATGAGGATTTTGTTTTTATTGGGGGGGAGAGGAGGAAGATAATTAAGGAAAAAGAGGCTAAATAAAATAGGGAGAAGGGCAGCTAGGTGGTGCAGTGGATAGAGCACCAACTCTGGAGTCAGGAGTACCTGAGTTCAAATCCCTCCTCAGACACTTAATAATTACCTAGCTGTGTGGCCTCAGGCAAAACACTTAACTCCATTTGCCTTGCAAAAACCTAAAATAAATAAAATAAAATAGGGAGAAAAAAAAAGAACCTGTGGAGAAAACTGAGTAGGAACAAAGAAGCAGAAAAATTACCTGGAGAAATTAGTGTCACAGAAATCAGAGAAGGCTTTGTTTCACTTATGATCTCTTCACATCTTAGGAACTTCTGTGTTGTATGATTTGTGATGATTTTTTTCAAGAAAGAAAATCATCCTAAGACTGGAGCTGGAAATTGTTATTTCCTATACCAAGAGAAGATCAAAATGGATACAGGATTTAAACATAAAAAAACAATATTATTAAGTAAACTAGGAGATCAAGGAATAGTTTACCTGTCAGATCTATGGAAGGGAATCAGTTTATGACCAAGGAAGAGATGGAGAAAATCATTAAAAACAAACTAGACTATTTTGATTACATTAAAAAGCTTTTGCACAGACAAAACCACTGTAACCAAGATCAAAAGAAACATAAATTAGGAAACAATTTTTACAACTAGTATTTCTGACAAAGAACTCATTTCTGAAATACACAGAGAACCGAGTCAAATTTTTATTTTAGGTTTTTGCAAGGCAAATGGAGTTAAGTGGCTTGCCTGAGGCCACACAGCTAGGTAATTATTAAGTGTCTGAGACTGGCTTTGAACCCAGGTACTCCTGACTCCAGGGCCGGTGCTTTATCCACTGCACCACTAGCCACCTCTATCTGAGTCAAATTTAAAAAAAAAAGTCATTTTTCAATTGACAAATGGTCAAAGGATATGCAAAGGCAATTTACAGATGAGGAAATTAAAGCAATCCATAGTCCTTTTGAAAAATTGTTTTAAATCACTACTTATTAGAGAAATGCAAGTTAAAGCATCTCTGAGGTATCACCTCACACCTCTCAGACTGGCCAATATGATCAGAAAGGACAATGATCAATGTTGGAAGGGATATGGGAAATCTGGGACACTAATACATTGTTGGTGGAGCTGTGAACTCATCCAACCTTTCTGGAGAGCAATTTGGAATGACACCCAAAGGGCAATAAAACTGTGCATACCCTTTGATCCAGCGATACCACTACTGGGTCTATAGCCTGAAGAGATTATGAGAAAGGGTAAAAATATCACTTGAACAAATATATTCATAGCAGCCCTATTTGTGGTGGCAAAGAATTGGAAATTAAGTGAATGTCCATCAATTGGGGAATGGCTTAATAAACTGTGGTATGTGTATGTGATGGAACACTATTGTTCTATTAGAAACCAGGAGGGATGGGAATTCAGGGAAGCATGGAAGAATTTGCATGAACTGATGCTGAGCAAGATGAGCAGAACCAGAAGAACATTATACACCCTAACAGCAACATGAGAGTGATGATCAACCTTAATGGATTTGCTCATTCCATCAGTGCATCAATCAGGCACAATTTGGGGGTATCTGTGATGGAAGATACCATCTATATCCAGAGAAAGAATTGTTGAGTTTGAACAAAGATCAAAGACTAATACTTAAAAAAATATATCCTATTATGTAATTTTGCTATCTCTTATACTTTATTTTTTCCCTCAAGGATATGATTTCTCTCTCATCACATTCAACTTAGATTAATGTTTACCATGGTAACAATGTAAAAGACTAACAATCTGCCTTCTGTGGGGGGGGGGGGAGAGAAGCAAAATTAGGGGGAAAATTATAAAATTCAAAATAAATAAAATCTTTCTTTTATAAACAACAACAACAAAAAAAAGAAATTATCTACTCCAACCCTGCAGGTACAAAATTTGTTTCATGTAGGCTGCCTGAGTTTTCTTTTAAATGGGCTAAGAAACCATCTTTGAAGGTGAATTGGTCAGTAAGACTGGGGCTATAGTGGTTCATTTGACTTTACAGTCTTCTGGGGTATAAAAAAGATCCAACCTATAAGGAGTCAGTACTTCTAAGGCTTACACAAGCTCAGCATTTCTTTTGTTTAATAGATCTTTCTGATCTTACAGACCCTGCTGCCTGGTAAACAAAGAGGGAGAGGGCAATTATGGTCATCTAAATCAGTGCCATGTTCTTATTGAATTTTCTTTCCGTTATTTAGTAAATGTTTTAAATGAAATGTTAAATGATCCAAGAATATTCCATTGCATTCTGAACCTGAGCCTGAACCACTAGATTGACTTTCTATCATCCTATAAATCCAAACAACCCCAAATCTTGTGGGTCTATCACCAACATTTTTCATATCTATCCCATTCTTTTTGTCATAGCAATACCATTCTAATTCAGCCCCTCAACACCCTTCTCCTAGACTACTGCAGTAATGACTGAATAAATCTCCCTGCCTCAAATGTAGAATACTTGTTCTAGAATAGATCTAGAATACTCCCTCACTTTACAAATGAATAAAATTAATCCCAGAAAGGATATAACTCTCCAAGTCACATAGATAATAAGCACTTGAGGTGGGATGTGAACTCTGGGTTCTTTGATTCCAGAATTGATGGGGGGTTTTCCCTAATTGATCCGAAACTTTTATTTGCCTAGCAATACACACTTTGTAGATCATTTATTTATTATCTCATCTCTTCCTCAAAACCTTCCAATGTAGGTATATAACTTGTCTTTTGTTTAGATTTGATGAAATTGAGGTTACATTAGGCGACTGGGTTTTAAGGTCACAACAATTTACAGAACCTATGACTGGGGTCTCTTGGTGGACTAGGAGGAGGAAGTTGATGTATGTTAAATTTAAGAAATTTGACAAGCTCAATAATTCTGTGCTGCTCTCTGATTCTCAAACTTATCTTTTTTGAAAAATTAATTTAAATTTAAAAAATTTTAATTTATGGAATAAAACAAGCATTTTATAACAGTAAAATAAAAAGAGCAATTGAACATGAAGCTGCAAATGTGTCATGTACAAATTTCTATTCCTTTTAAATATATAATAAAGTTATCAAGTAAATTCTTTTTTTCTTTTTTCTTTCCTCCTCCATGGCTATCATTAGACATAAATATGTATGCATGTTTGTGCATACATATATACATATATCTACATATTTAAATATATATATATATGTGTAAAATCATTCTATGCATACTTCTATTTATTAGGTCTTTCTCTGGAGACTGATGGCATTTTCCTTCTTGGGTGCTTTGTAGTTGATCTGGATATTTATAATAGTCAAAATAATTTATTCATGTAAAGTTGTTCTTAAAGTTGTTTTGCTGTTATTGTACACATCATTCTCTTGGTTCTGCTCATTTCACTCTTCATTATTTTGTGTAAATCTATTCATGCTTTTTTGATATCAAGTTTATCATTTCTTATAGCATAGTAGTATTCCATCACAATCATATAATAAAATTTGTTCAGCTATTTTCCATCTCTATCTTTCTAGCATCAGTATCTTCTAGTGGAAAAACTGCATAGAATAGTGGATAGAAGCCAGGCTCTGGATCAAGTCCCTCCTCCCATATCTATTGCCTATGTAACACAAGGGCACTCATCAATGCCCCTTAGACAACTCTATAGGATACTAAACAATTACTGATCTAAACTGATAGAGCACATTTTCTCACCATGAGTTCCCTTTATCAAAGAAATCATAATCTAGACTTCCTTCCCATTTTTCCCAGTGATACTATGTTAGTGGGAATCACTGAACATAATGAGCTCTAAAAAATCAAAATGGTAGATTCTTGAAAAAGATGTATGGTTGTGGGAAATTATCCAGAACATATTGAAAAATATGATTTATGAATGATAGTTGGCATTAAAAAATATCCAGAATGTATATAACTGGAAAATTAAGAATAAAAGACAATAACTAGGGGTGGCTAGGTGGTATCGTGGATGAAACACCGGCCTTGGAGTCAGGAGTACCTGGGTTCAAATCCGGTCTCAGAGGCTTAATAATTACCTAGCTGTGTGGCCTTGGGCAAGCCACTTAACCCCATTTGCCTTGCAAAAACCTAAAAAAAAAAACCAAATAAAAAAAGACAATAACTAGTCAGTCTGGGTGTTGTATAGGCATTCACAAAATACTTCAAGCACAAACCCTTCAAAGTAAGGGTTACATTTCTCTGAGGCTCCATCTTTATTCCATGGGGTCCGTAGATTTGCTTTTAGAATTGTGATCAACTAATTGTGTCATTAGTTGGAAGATGTAATAAAGGATAGCAATCTGATCATGCTGAACCAGCCAATTATTTGTCTTGTTTCCAAGACAACCTCACCTACTCTTCTCTCCAAGCACTCCTCCAGTCAGTTTGCCCCTCATTTTGTGTAAGCTCCCAACCTCTGCTAATTTCTGAGCTTGATGCAAGAGCCCCCTTGGGATTCCTAGAAACCTACAGTAGCCCCTATGTGTAATGGGGAAAATTCTCCCCCATCCCTCATCCCCCCATTTCACTCCCCAAGAAGGCAGAATTTGTACTTGGAGCATGGTGGGAAGAGAATGGGGAATGAAATTCTCATTAAAGTGGGATAAAATGAGCCATAAGGGATAAATAGACATGAGTGTATTATGATCTAGATGACAGATAACATATTATGTTTATTGTCTTTGCTTGCCAAAATCCATCCCTCTTCCAACTTGTCTATTTCTGTCAAAGGCTCCACCAACTTCCCAGTCACCCTGGTTTTCTTTAGCTTCATTATCATCTTCTACTTCTCACTTCTATCACCCTATATATCCAATCAGGCCCAAATGTTGTTGGGTCTTTCACCAACATTTTTCATATTTGTCCCATTCTTTTTTCAACCGTTCCAGCCATTCTAATTCAACCCTTCCCCACTGTTCTAGACTATTGCAGTTAGGATTGAATAATCTCCCTGCTTCAAGTCTTTCCCCTCTCCAAACCATCATCCACAAAGCTGCCAAAGTCATTTTCCTAAATGTTTTTCTTCTGGTTAATTATCTATACTTAAACTTCTATACTCAAACTTCAGTGGCTCTCTATTGACCTTAGTAACAAACATTATTTCATCATTAATCCTTTAAAAATTTCTGCTTTTTTGTGCATTGTATTCTTTTTAATACATAGTGCATAATGAATACATAATTACTAGGATAGTTGTATGTGTACATTATTTTCAGAAAAGTAAATATACATATATGAAGGAGTACAGATTCAAAATTTTGCTGACTGGGTTGTGAGATCAAAAAAAGTTGGTAATCACTATGCTAACTCATGGGAAAGTAGAGCTTCTATAGAAAATTTCAGAAAAGCATAAAAAAGAATTGTAACAAACAAAAGCAATTAAAATTGAAAGGGGAAATAATTGCCTAGGAAAAAATTCTTTGCAGCAAATTTCTCTATCTAAGGCCTGAAATCCAAGATATCTAAGAAACTGATACAATTTTATTAGAATAAGAATCATTTCCTAAATAATAAATGATTAAAGGATATGAAAAGGCAGTTTTCAAAGGAAAGAAAATTCAAACCACCAATGATCATTTGAATAAATACTCCAAGTCCTTAATTATTCATGAAAATGAAATAAAGGCAATGAATTTTACTTCTCAGTCATCAGATTGGATAAAGAAGGAAAACAACACTAGTTAAATGGGTTGTGAACCAAAAGGAAACTTAATGATCTATTGAGTGAGCTGTGAATTTATCTAATCATTATAGAAGGTCATTTTGAACAATATCTCAAAAGTCACTAAATTCTTCATTCTCTTTGAACCAACTGTAGCCACCTAGACTTATCAAAGGTATTAACAAAATGAAAAAATCCATATATACAAAATTTTTAGTATTTTTCTTTATGGTGGCAAGGAACAGGAAATTAAGGGGATGTCAAACAACTGGGAAATGACCAAACCAATTATAGCATATAAATGTAATGGAATATTATTGTACCATAAGAAAAAGGATGATTTTGGGGAAACCTAGGATGACATAGTGTTGATGCAGAATGAAAAGACCAGAGCCAGAACACAACATTGCAAATAACTTTGAAAGAATTAACTCTGTAATTAGCAACCACAACTTCAAAGTACCAAGAATGAAGCATGCTACCACCTCCTAATACAGGGTGACAGACCCAGGACTCAAAATGAGATATATATTTTTGTTCATGATCATTCTGAGAATTTCTCTTGTTTGATTATACGTATTTTTTACAAAGGCTTTGATGCTGTTGTTATGTTTAATGGTATGGGGAGAAAGGTAGAATGGATAAGGATAGGGCAACTAAAAAAAAGAAAAAGCAACAGCAAAAAAGGAAAAAATGTCATTGAGCATTAAAACACACACACACACACACACACACACACACACACACACACACATACACACACCCAGAAAAGCGCCCTATTAAAATGCCAGAAAAGAATCACAGGCAAGAACAGTCTTAAATGTTACATGTTGAATTTACTACAAATTTTAAAATAAAAGCAAATTCTACAAAAGAGACATTTTACATTTTTCTTCTTCTGTTCTAATATGTGTGTATGTATATGTAAATGCTCACTTCATTTGGTATTAATTATAAAGTCCAGATTTTTTTTTGAAAATTAAAAGAACTACAAAGAATTGTGCTCTTTGTTTTAATATGGATATGATATACATTTCAACTCCACTATGATTTGGTACACATACTTTGACATTTATTTCACCACCATCCCCAAAATGGTTTATCTTGCAGACAGCCAGTTGCTAAGCTTTTCCAAGCTTTGTCAAGTTGGTTCTCAGATGATAGACCATTCTTGGACTCATAAACAATACTTTTCTAGCCTTGTAGGAAATATTGAAGTTTAAAATTCCCCTGGGTCCTAGGAAGACCAAGGTCATTTCCATTTCAGTATGAGAAATTAGAGAAGGATCTTAGTTTGACCATACATAAATATATATGTATATATATACATATATATATTTTCATATGCACATGGTATCTATAAATACATTTTATAATGTTATTTGTAAATGTTATAAAACATACATGATCCAAAATTAGTATTTTTCTATAATTTGTTTTCTTAACCCCTCCTCTAAATTGTGACAAAATTACTTTATATCTTAAATGATTAATAGCTTTTTTAAACTATCTGAGCTGTTGGATGATGGGGATTAATGATGCAGAAGTTTGTCTCAATGTTTATACATATGAATATGGCAAGTTAAGTATATACTTCCATAGCATATGCAGAACTGGCTGCAAGTAAGCACAGAATGATTTAACCTAGCTGAGAGCTATCCCCCAGAAACATGCTGTCAAATATATCAATTTTTATAAATATTTCACCTCTGTTAATTTAGCATACTTTATAATGATGTGCTTCTGTACAGATTCCCAATCATCCTGGAAACTGCTTGAAAGGTACTTCTTATGAAGCACTTAATAGATGCTTTTCATTTTCCTGCTGCAGGATTTTGCAGGAAATCTGCATTAAAATATAATGGATTTTCTGCAGTGTTGGATTTTGCTTCCAGGCTTTAATATGCAGGCAAGCTGCCCAAAATGCCATATTTTCTTTTACATTTTTTTCTCAAGAGGTGGCAGTTTGGAAAATCATAATTATGTGCCTCTCTCAAGCTATGTCTTTAAGCTTTTCTTGCCAGTTCTCATGGTTAAATTTGAAAATCTGAACTATTAAACTGCTACTCCGAGCTATATGCCCTTTTATTCTGAGTCCAGATAAGACACAGTCTTGAAATTGCACAGCTATTATTTTTTTGCTGGATCCCTGACTATGAAATGTAAATTGCTGTAATGTTGAGTGTATTCAAGGCAAAGATGATAAGACTAGGAAAATGGAAGTTGTGAATATAACAAACATACATATACAGGATTCTCAATTTAAAGCTCAATAAAACCTAAGAAGATATCAAATCCAATTTTCCCCTTTTACAATCTAGAGAAGTGAAGCACCCCTAGGCATTAAGTGACTTACCTAAAGTTACATAGCTAGTGAGTGACGGAGGCAAAAGCTCACTTTTTCCCCAACTCTAAAACTTGTTCTCTTTCCATGATAACTTAATGCCTTTAATAATCATATGAAATGATTTGTTATTAAAATATAAAAATATATATTTTGTGATTCTAAGTATCACTGGATTCATGTGGACAATTCAAGCTCTTTTATATTTTATTTTTTAAGTTTTAATTTCTGGAATGAAACAAGAATTTCCACAACAGAACAATAAAAAAGAAGATTGGGTATGAAACTGCATCTATAATGCACAATTTACTATTCCTTTTAAATATATATATATATATATATATATATCAAAATTGTCATGTAAATTTCTTTTTTCTTCCCTCCCCTACCTTTGACATAACTACCATTAGACACAAATATGTATGTATGTATGTCTGTAACATATATATATATATATATATATATATATATATGTATATATCAGCTTTTCTCTGGATGAGATAGCACCTTTCTTCATATGTTCTTTATAATTAATTTGGGTGCTTAAAATAGTTCAAAGATAACTTATTTGCTCAAAGTCGTTCTTAAAACAACATTACTGTATGCAGTGTTCTCTTGGTTCTTCTCATATTGCTCTTCATTATTTCATGCAAGTCTTTTCAAGTTTTTCTAAAATCATTTCTTATAGCATAGTAGTATTCCATCACAATCATATACCACAACTTACTCAACCATTCTTCATTTGATGGATATCCTTGCAGTCTCCAGTTCTTTGCCACTTCAAAGAGAGTTACTATAAACAATTTAGAACATATAAATTCTTTTCCTTTTTCTCTAATCATCTTTAGGAATAGACCAAGTAGGGGTATTTCTGGGTCAAAGGGTATTTGTGGTTTAATTCCTCTTTGGGCATAATTCCAGATTGCTCTGCAAAATGGTTAGATTAGTTCACAATTCCACCAGCAATGAATTAGTGTTCCAATTTCTCCACATCCCCACCAACATTTGTCTCTTTTCCCTTCAATCATTTCAGCCAGTCTGAGAGGTATAAAAATAATATTTCAAGGTTATTTTAATTTGCACTTCTCTAATCAATAATAATTTAGAGTAGTTTTCATATGAATACAAATTATTTTGATTTCCTTGAAAAATGAGAGACTTCTCAATAATCATTCCTTTTGACTTCTGAGAATATTTGAAACTGGTTTCTTTTCTGAATTCTTCTCTAGTGGTTTCTGTAAATAAGCATGTCTACCAAATCATCTTAAAACAACTTGATTATAAATAATATGAAAAAGAATATCTATGAATAGTAAATTGGGCTAGCTGGCTCTTTTCGCATGAAATTTCAATTCCTGTTCCCACAAAGACAATTCAAGCTGCTCACTTGAACCCCAAAGCCTAGTTGAAAGTGCTGATATGAGTTTCATAGTATATAAGCTAAAATTACTTTCATTATGTCATGTTTGCTTAACATTCATCATGGGTACCAGAATGTAAGATGACCCAGGGTCCCTGGAAAGAATGTTGCTTCTTGCCAGTGGGCACAAGATGAAACCAATTATGCTAAAGCCTTTCTTATCTACTTCTTACCTATTTCTATATCATATCATATATATCTTTGTAATCTTAATGTCCTGACAGGAAAAGATTTGGATGCTGGCTGTGAGAAGAGAGAAATTATGACTCACCATGAACCTTAATGGAATTAAAATTGTCTCATTTATGTAGTACAAGGAGGAGAGATTTGGAGATGGGGGGCTTAAAATAGCTCTGTGTGTTTATGTATGTATGTATGTGTGTGTGTGTTTTAATGGTCCTCATGAGGTAAATGAAAGTTGAATGGCAAGAATCAGGCTATAAGAGAGATGGTAATGTTGGCAAGATGACAACTCTCTCCCCCCCAACCGTCTTTTCACTCCTCATCTGAAAAGAAGTTCTCAAGAGCTCTAGGTCAATGAATAGTGAATAGGTACCTGAATGGATAGTAGACCTGTTGAGGGTGATAATAACTGAGAGCTACTAGAAGCAAGTTAATTATTATCCGTATTATATTTTTGAATATACTTACTTCACTCTTCCCCGGGTTTCTTTAAATTTTTTGCATTATTATTTTTAAGGCATTCATATACCATGTATCTATCACAATTTTGAACCAGTTTTCAAACAAGAAGAACTCACTGTTTTAATTTTGGTATTTTTTTCTTCCTTGGGATACTTAACTAAAAAAGAGATCACTTGATGAAACAATTAGGTGACTTTTCTTACATATTCCAAATTGAGAAGACCAATTCCTTCAACAGTATATTAATATACCTGACTTCTCACAGACAGTTAAACACTTACAGATTCATCATCTTTGCCAGTATGAGGTAAAACTTTATATCTAAAATATTATGTTTATTAGTGATAAGGAACATTTTTATGTGGCTGTTGGTAGTTTACCTTTCTTGCAAAATTCACATCTTTTGGGAATGGCTCTAAGTTGTGTGTATGTGCGTGTGTGTGTGTGTGTGTTTGTGTGCACGTGCTGTGATAGCTATATTAGAAATAAGATTTTGGGGGGCGGCTAGGTGGCGCAGTGGATAGAGCACTGGCCTTGGAGTCAGGGGTACCTGGGGTCAAATTCGGCCTCAGACACTTAATAATTACCTAGCCTTGTGGCCTTGGGCAAGCCACTTAACCCATTGCCTTGAAAAATCTAAAAAAAAAAGAAATAAGATTTTTTTTTATTAAAAATGTTAGCTGCAATGATTTTTCTTCCTTTTTCATATGTATTAATTTAATTTACTTAAAAATTTAAAAATTTTATTTACTCAAGCTTGTCTTTTTAGCTCTGTCATTTGTTTTGTTCCTTCTGTAGTTAAGAATTTTGTCACTGGTCATAGACTTAAAGATGCTTCCTTCTGCCTTCCTCTAATTTTTAATACTACAACCCTTTATGTTTAAATCACATATTTGCTTAGAATTCATTGTGGGATATAATATAAAATGTTTGCCTCAATCAAAATTCTGAAAAAATTCTTTCCAATTTTCCCATCAGTTGTCATAAATGCTTTCTTCAAAAAGGGATTTGGAGGGCCCTGGATTTGGTGAGTGCCAAACAAGGCAGATAGAAACCAACCCTAGGACAGGAAAGGGCTGGTTATAGATATAACTCTCATTTCAAAATCAGATATGATTGTGTTCAGTCATATCACTGACAGGTTAGTACAAAGATCAAGCAAATAGCAAAATAGAAAAAATAAAGATGAAAATTTTATACCACTTGCAATTATAGCAGGTGTTTAAATAAGTTGTCTACTCTGGGAATAGGGAAATAAATAAAAGTAAAGACATTCATTCTATTATTGTTTCCTAGGGAAATTTAACAGATACAGAGAAGTAGTTACAAGAAGAAAAACAATTGATTTGAAATTAAGTTTCCAGGAAACTTTTCATGAGTTCTAGCTAAACTAGGTGATGCAATGGATAGAGTATTGGGTTTGGAATCAGGAAGATTCATCTTCAAGGGTTCAAATCCTTAGATACTTATTTATCTGAGTGATACTGAGCAAGTTGCTTAATACTGTTGCCTCAGTTTCTCATCTATAAAATGAAGTGGAGAAAGAAATAGAAAACCACTCTAGTATCTTTGCTAGGAAAATCCCAAATGAGATCACTAAGACTTGGACAAGACTGAACAACAATAATACAACATGTCAAACCAGATATTTCAAAGAATGTTTCTATGTGAAATAAGGAATAATCAATGGATATTAATTTAAACTGATCTGACAGTTTTTTCCTGTTTTTATTTGAGGAACTGATGATAGTAATGGCACTTAAGAGATGAATTCAAGAAGGGAAGCAACACCTGATTTGAGAAGGAGGAGGATCTACGGATTTGATTTAATTGGTGTGGGGGGACTTTTGTTGAGGAAATTTCTTTCACTGTTAAGAGACTTGGACCTCACTACTTATTTCCATAGCCTTAGAGAATTTTCTGGATGCAATGAGAATTAAATAAGTTACACTGAGAATTACATTTACATTGAGAATTAAATAATACAACCAGACTTCATGAGAGAAATGGTTCCAACCCAAATTTTCACAGTGCTAAAGTAGATTCTCTGGCCAGTATAATCAGGCTGCTTCTCAATTTAATAATATATACAAAAGAAATACATGCTGGTCTGTTTCTAGAAATGAAGATTCCTAAAACTGTAAAAGATTGTGTATGGAAAATAATCAACTGAAAATGTATCAGTAAATATGTTTATTTTATCATCTCTAAAAAGTCTTTATGAAAGTGCTCTAAACATTGCAGTTGTCTTTAAAAGTATGGAGAGTATGGAAAAAGAAGTAAATTCCTTTTTTTTTTTTTTTAGGTTTTTTACAAGGTAGATGGGGTTAAGTGGATTGCCCAAGGCCACACAGGTAGGTAATTATCAAGTGTCTGAGACCAGATTTGAACCCAGGAACTCCTGACTCCAAGGCCGATGCTTTATCCACTACGCCACCTAGCCGCCCCTAAAAGAAGTAAATTCTTGAAGACTTTCCAAAGCAGATAATATCCTTATTGTAACACACTGACTGGGAAAGGTGTATATATAATATATAATAGTGCTGTATTTTTTATTTATTGATTTTTTAAAAAAGTATTTGATTCAATAGAGCAAAATACAACTTTGAAGGCTTTCTTTTTTTTAAAAAAAATACATATGTACATACCTTAAAATTGCAGATGACTCATGACAGATGTGACTTTGGAGATAACTGTTCAATACTTCACTATGAAGTATTATTAGGGAGATGGGTTCACCTAAGGTTTTTCAAATTTTTTGGTTTTGGGATCTCTTTACACTCAAAAACTATTAAAGACCTTTCCATCTCTGCAAAGAGCTTTCCTTTCAGTAGGTTACATCTGTTGATATTTATGATATTAAAATTTTTTTTAAATCTTAGTTTTTTAATATTTTTATGAATTTTTGAAAAAATTATGAAAAAATTTTGACCTGAAGGACCCTCTGAAAGGGTCTCTGGATCACACTTTGAGGACCACTGACTAAGGTGTTTTTCTGTGTCATACAAGATTCCTGATATAATGGTAAAAATCCTCTAAAGGCACTTATTTATATTTATCATTTTCAATCTCCCAATATTATAGAATTCCATGAATTAGTTACCCATGTGAACAGCTAGATTTCATAATGGATAGAATCCTGGATCTACAGTCAGGAAGACCTGAGTTAAAATTTGGCTTCAGACGTTTACTAGCCATGTAACCTAGGCAGGTCACATAATCTCTGTCTGCCTCTCAACAATAAAATGAAAATAATAATAGCATCTATCTCTCAGGGTTTTTGTAAAAACAAAATGAAACAATATTTGTAAAGTACTTATTTAACACAGTGCCCGTCTGTTAATTAAAGCTTGTTTCCTTCTTTTCTTCAAACCTTATAAAATCTCGGGGAGAATACTGACCTTAAATAAATGGGCTTTGGGACAGGAATCAATCTTCAATCAATGAAAATACTGATTAAAAATGTGGTCTGTCTAATCTTCATTTATTCACTTCTGAATCCATTTCATTGTCTATAAATGACCATTGTAATTGCTGAATATGTGTATATAGACATGGGAATCTATGTGTGTGTGTGTATATATATATGTGTGTGTGTGTGTGTGTGTGTCTACATACACACACACTTACATATGTCTAAATTTCTCTTTCATCAGTGTAGGGAAGTTACATCTATGTATATAGACTGGAAATTGGTCTGTAATACATAGTCTTAGCAACCTTGTGAGAGGTTAAGTAGCCCATGGTCATGTCACCAAGTATATGTCAGAGGCAGGACTTGAACTCAGATCTTGCTGACTTTATGACTGACCCTCTTTATTCATTATGTTACACTACTCTGTGTGTGTGTGTGTGTGTGTGTGTTAACTCCACAGGATTTAAAATAATTATATCTCATATATGGATATTTTATTCACTTGAATATGAACTTTTAAAATCCATTTTGCCTTTCAGGTATGACCAGAAAAGAAAATGGACTTATTATGGAGCAAAAATTAAAGGCAATACATTTACAGAGTAAATGCTACTTTGCTAATTTCAAAATAATATAAGAACAAGATGAAGGGATCAGTGGGTTGGGTGAATCCTTTGTGAAAAATCTATAAAAGAAGAGACAAGAATCACACAGGATGAGAAAACATGAAAGGGTTGATCTTTAGCTATAGAGGGATCAGCCATATTCACATTTTTAAAGAACTGTGACACTATAGGATCAAGGGGGTGTTACTAATTTAAAAAGAAGTAGTTGACTATGGGTCATTTGGTTGCCAGCTCTGGACACAGAGATGAACAGTGGCTTTTCATAAGCATGAAGGCAGGAAGAAGAGATTTGTTTATGGCAATTATACAGATTTTATTATCATCATGGGTTTATCGTTTCTGTGGAAGTGATTCTTAGAACTTAGTATCAAACCCTGTTTCTCTCAGGAATTGCATCATCACATTACAAATAGCCTGTTGGACATTTCAAATTAGATTTCTGTAAGCATCTCAAACTCAACATGTCCAAAATAGAATTAATTATCTTTTGCCAAAAAAGTACCCCTTCTTCCAAACTTCTCTATTCCTGTCTGGTACCATCACCCATCTAGACATTCAAATTTGTAACCTCAACATCTATTTTGAGTCTTCTTCTAGGATTAGATCGAGTACCATCTTATACATGAAGACTTTACTAATTCTCCTTCCCTATACCCTAATACTAATGCACTCTCCTTTTTGAATTGCCTTGTATCCATTCAGTGTTATTATTTCAGTCATGTCCAATTCTTTATGACCCCATTTTGGGTTTTTTCAGCAGAGTAGTTTTCCATATACTTCTTCAACTCATTTTTCACATAAGGAAACTGAGTCAAACAGGGTGAAGTCACTTGCCCAGGGTCACACATCTAGCAAGTATCTGAGACCAGGTTTTCTAATTTTATGTCTTACACTCTTTCCACTGTACCACCTAGCTGCCTAATCCGTTCTGTATATATCTGTATACATATATGATGTTTTCCTTGAAAGAATTCAAAGATCCTTGAGGGGAGGAATTGTTTCATTTTGCCTTTATATCACTAACATCTACCACATAGTAGACACTCAATACATGCTTGTCAGCTGATTGATTGATTTCCACTCAAATATTTCTAGGATCTATAATTTAATCTTTGTGGGTAGTCTACCACCACAGTGTAAGTCACAACCCTTTGGAGTCTTAGCAGGTGTTATAATCCACTGTGGGTGAAAACAAAAATCATTCTTTGGAGTGAAGTCTTTTCATGGACCCTTGGAGATGGGCCTTTCCAGATATAATTATTCTAGTTCCTCAGAAACTACTAATGCAGTCCATAACTGGGTCCACCCCTCACAAGTTTTTCCTGCTTTGAAAGACCTTGTAAGAACATACTCATAAATACCTGGGATTATCTTTATACTACAATGAGGAATATAAAGAATAGGACTTTAATAGAGTAATGAATACACATGCCACTAAAATTTAACTCTTTTGTAGTCTAGAGGCAGTTGGGTGGCACAGTAGATAGAACACTGGGTCTGGAGTCCAGAAAACTAGAATTCATTTGAGACCTTGAAGACATACTAGCTTTGCAACCATTAGCAAGTCACTTAAACTTTCTAAATCTGAGTTTCTTTAAACTGTAAAATGGGGATAATATCGCCTACTTTCCAGGGCTGTTATGAGGATCAAGTGAAATAATATTTGTAAAGTGTTTAGGAAAGTATCTCTTAATAAGTGCTTAAATACACTCTTCTGTCTTTCTTTTGGTCCAGGAAATTAAAGTATATATGAGACATTAGAATTCTTTATAATAGATGCAGAAGAAATACCAGTTGTATCTAACTTAAAATTAAAATTATAATAGTTATTATAGATATGACTAGGTTTCATATTTGTGAATCTAAGGTTTTGTGAATCTAAAGTATATATAAAACATAAACCAAAGTGTAACCAAATATTTTTTCATGGTTTCTATTTGTCAGTAAACTGCCACTTATCCTTCTACTCTATCTAACCCTCTTTCCTTGCTTTTATATTCATATTTCATATGAATATTTCATTATCCATAAAGCTTTGAGGTTATCATCTTGAGACCTGGGACATCAGAGAGAAAAACATTATTGACCAAAGTCTCAGGGGTTTCTAGATAACCAGTGACAGTGGTTTTCAAATCGTGGGATGCTTCATGTTTTTTCCTTCCAGTTTAAAACTAGTGAAGATAGACAGACTTTTAGCATTAGTGTTTTTAAATTTCATTTTGAACTTAAATCTCCACCCCACCTTTGGCCTTTCTCAGCCTCTTCCCTCACTGACTTTAGGATAAAATACAAACTATTCTGTTTGACATTTAAATTCCTTTATAATATGACTTCAGCCAATCTTTTCAGGATGGTTATACATAATTCTCCCTCACATACTCTTCAGTTGTTCCCTAAACAGAACATTCTGTCTCCACCTCTGAGTCTTTGTACAGACTGTCTCCACACCTGGAATGTTTTCTCTCTTCATCTCTGTCTCTGCTGTTCCTTTCAAGGATTAGCTCAAGGGACCTCCTTCAACAGGTCTTTCCAGATTTTTCCAGTTATTAGTCTTCACCCCAGCCCTCATTACCTCAATAAGATGCAAATTTCTTAAGGACAGGGATTTTCCTTTTTAAAATTTATATCCTTAGCCATGGGCTTAGCACATAATATGCAAATATTTAATAAATGCTTAATTGTTGACTAGGAAAAGGGGACATTTGTTCAAGTCTGTTTTGTTTCAAGGATGAGGACAGAGTTTCTCCAGGGTCCATAGAATATGCACCAGATTTGGAGGAGTAACGATAATGAAATTCTTTTTCAGATTTAGCTTAGGGTTGACCATTTGAACTATCCTGGCTGAGCTCACTCCCTAAGGAAGGAATATTCTATACTTAGTATTAGGTAAGTGAGAAATTAATCCCCACTTAGGGCCATTTGCTGACCTGCTTTGGGGACAAACTATCCTGGTGGTTCTTCCAGGCAGAATCTGCCAACAAAAACCCATTGATTTAATGCATACATTTGGGAACTCATTTAAAGTTTATCTTTTATTCCAGTCAAGTTTCTGCCCTATCATGACTGGGTCTGGATCTTCTATCCGTCATTTAACAAATATTTGTTAAGTGCTTGCTGTATTCTAGGCACTGTGTTAAATTGCTTGGATATGAGCATAAAGGATGAAAAAAATCCCTACCCACAAGGAACTTACATTCTAATGGGAGAGACAAGTACATATTAAAATATATGCTACATAAAGTTAACAATTACAAATATGTGCAGGGTAGTTAAATATGAAGTAGTTTTGGAGGAACAGCACTAGCAATTTGGGGGAGGGATCAGGAAAATCTTCATGCAAAAGAATTCTCTTGAGCTTCAGCTATTATGATCCTTTGCCCTAATTGCCCATAATAATCCATCCTCCTGATCGATGATTTGCTCCACATTGGTTTCTGCCTATTTCTTTCCATTGTTTCTTTGCAGTATGAATCCCCAATTCACCTTCTTGGTATACTGCCATTTATTCTTGGCTGAGCTCTAGTTTCTGCTCCATCCTCAGTACTGGATGCTTCTCCCTTCTCAACTAACCATGTGTCATGTGACCCCTATTAATTAACCTTTAAACTGGCCCGATTTGCTCTTAGTTTTCCCCCTCATCCACCTGGTATCTGCTAACTAGTGTACTTTACTGAGAGAATACAACTGCCCCACCTGCTGGTTGAGTTTTCTTTAATTGATAACCCCCTACCTGGTCAGGCTTGGTGGTGGTCCCTGTCCAGAGAAGGTATATTGTCACAAAACCATCCGTGCCTTTTCTTTAAGGATGCACGTTTATTTTTTTTTTATCACTAACACACTCCTAAATAAAATGGGGATAATGAAATATTTGTAAAGCATTTAGGAGTGTCTGACAGGTGCTACACAAATCTATCCATCCTTCCTTCCTTCCTTCCTTCCTTCCTTCCTTCCTTCCTTCCTTCCTTCCCTCCTTCCTTCCTTCCTTCCTTCCTTCCTTCCTTCCTTCCTTCCTTCCTTCCTTCCCTCCCTCCCTCCCTCCCTCCCTCCCTCCTTCCTTCCTTCCTTCCTTCCTTCCTTCCTTCCTTCCTTCCTTGCTTTTCCTCCACTCCAAAACATGAAGCAAATAATTGATGGAACAAAAAAGATGGCATTAGTCCAATATATAGATTACAAATCTGAAAACCTTACAAAATATTTCCTACAAACATTCCTTCATTTTTACCCCAAGTTTCTGGCAATTCTGAATGGGAAAGAAGTTAGACCTGCCTCAGTAGGAGGCTGCATTCATGTGGCCATTATCAAAAGCCTAAAAGGATGTGAAAATTTCAAATACAAAGCTTTTGTCAAAATTAGGCTCTGTTGAAGGACGGAACTGTGATTACAGAGTTTATAAATAACTTAAACTGCCTCTATTCAATTATTTTCCATTTATGACATCCAGTCTGTTGGAAAAAAATGACTGGGTAATAGTTACAACCAAGATTGGCAAAACTAAGATGCAGGCTTATTCAATACAACACTAGGCTTTGAGTTAAAAGAAACCTTAGAGATAATTTTGTTGAATCCCTTTATTTCATAGATTCAGAAACTGAGCTTTCAAGAGGTTAAGTACTCACCCAGGGTCACAGCCTAGATAGAGTTGGACAAATGAACCACTCAACATTGAGGATAGTTGAGTCCCAGGGTGAAAACTGCAGAGCTGAGAGAATTAGTGAGCCAGGACATCATCTCTGGTTCCCCCCTGTAGGGTAGTTTCTGAGCCAATGGATAGAGAATTAAATAGAGGAGACTAGTAGGCATTAGAGTTAGAAACAGAGGGAAGCAAATGCTTCTCAGCATACTCAGTTGAGTGTACCTATCTCTGAATCTCACATTGTTATCCCTTTAGGGGAACATAGTCAAACATGTATTAAGTGTCATTCAACCAACACACCTCTGAACAGGGCAATCATTCGATGAAATGCTCTTCCTCTAGTCTTATCTCCTCTTCCTATCTTTATTGACACATTGTATTTGGTTTATCATTTATTTTTTCTCTACTCATCTTTCTTCCTTGGCTAGCAAAAGCAGTGTGCTTGACTCGACCTACAAATTTTTGATACTCTCCACTGCTGTGATGACTCTTCTGACTGATTGGTTTGTAATCCTTGATTGTGAGTTGACTTCTACTTGCCTCTCTTAAACATGACCAACTCTTTCCCTCTATCCAGGAATGTTGTAAAGCTTGCATGAGATAACAGATGGAAAGCACTTTATAAACCTTAACATCCTATATAAATGCCAGTTATTATTATCATCATCATCATCATCCTGATGTTTATAGAACTATACTGGGATGTGGTGGTAAATTTTTAGTTTGATTTGCAATATGAACACTTTCTTAAGTGTAGACAACAACAAAATATTAAATCAAGCCTTGATTGGTAGTAACTATATATAAATATTCACATTGAACATTAAACAAAGGGCTCTCCTCAGTGGGTCCAAGCTGCCTCCACCCAGCCCTTAACACTCTCATTACTTCCTCCCTCATCCATCTAACCACTGCTTGTTTTTTCTGCTGATCTCTTTCCTTTCCTTAGCCAATTCCAAATGACTTTATGAAACATTTTTACTATAAAGAAAAAAAAAAGCTAGTGGGCTTACTTCCTAGTTGATAAAGAAGAGAGCAATGAATCTAAGAAGGCTCTTTAGAGCAGGTTATTGGAGTAAGCTACATGACTTAGTGGATAGAGAGCTGGTCATGGAATCAGGATGATCTGGGTTTAAATTTGGTCTCAAAGACATACTAGCTGGGTCAGTTTCCTCATATGTAAAATGAGTTGAAGTAAGAAATGGCAAACCACTCCAGCATCTTGACCAAGAAAACCTGATGGACAGAACTGTGGTGCAATGGTCTACAGGGTCACAAAGACTGAGACACAGCTGAACAACAATAATTCAGAGCAGAGTTTCCAGGTGATTCTTGCTACACCCTGATCCCTAAGTTGTTGATCTCTCTGGTGGTTAAGGGAATAGGTTAGTAGTCTATTTTGTTATTACTATAGATGCTTGGAAAAGTATGATATCTTTTATTTTTACAAGGCAATGGGATTAAATGGCTTGCCCAGGGCCACACAACTAGGTAATTATTAAGTGTCTGAGGTTGGATTTGAACTCAGGTACTCCTGACTCCAGGGCCGGTGCTCTATCCACTGGGCCACCTAGCTGCCCCATATGATATCTTTTAAAAGTGAAAACTTCATATTAAAATTTGTGAAAGTGGGGCAGCTAGGTGGCGCAGTGGATAAAGCACCGGCTCTGAAGTCAGGAGTACCTGGGTTCAAATCTGGTCTCAGACACTTAATAATGACCTAGCTGTGTGGCCTTGGGCAAACCACTTAACCCCATTTGCCTTGCAAAAAAAAATTGTGAAAGGAAGAAAAGGCAGGCATAATATGATGTGGTCTAGATTTGGGGAGAGCAGATTTCCAAGAATACATAGGATGATAGATACTAAAAAGTTCTCTAAGGGAAGTTAGTCCTGAAGGGACAGTAATTTCTCAAGACTGAAATTTTGAAGACAGAAAGAAAAATGATTCATATGAGGAGAAAAAAGGGAGAGAGCTGTCACACAGTACTTGATGTTCAATTTAGATTTTTAAAAGACATATTCCAATGACAAAAGCCATGGAGGGTGGATATAAAAAATATGATGTGGGGTCTTATAAACTTAGTGCTAGGATGAAAATTTCAAATAACTTGAGAATGACAAAGAAAATTGAAATGAACAAAAAAGGAAGATTTTTAATTTTTCTAAAAACAAACATTTCAATATATAAACTACAAAATGAGGATTATCTATGCATTCATTAACTTTTATTACATGTTTGTAAGGTATGTGCTACCTATGTGATTTGTGTATCTACATAGAGTATCTAAATATACAGACAGTTCAAGACAAACCATGAATAAATATCTCTGAAAATTTACCTAGTTCTATCTAAAAGAGACTAAAATTATAGTCTTGAGGAAAGCAGGATAATGAACTATGAGGCTGGATTCTCTGTTCTCTCTGAGAAGAGAGGGGCACATTACCAAATGAGAATTATGTCTGTCTGTCCTTCAGATATTCTTTCAGGCCTAGGGTCATGATTTTTAGATTCCAAAACATCAAAGTCCCCTGGTCATTAAGCCTTAAAAAGGAGTGTGTGATTTAAGTTTATACCTACAGGTTTGACTCTCTCCCATCAAATGATAGTTACACAAAAGACCACCACAGATAGTAAATAGAAATAAACCTATTTATCCAAGCAGAGAGTAAATCAAATCAAAGTTCTGAAGATCAGAATGTGCCAGAAAATATGTAAGAGTGAATAAGCTCCATAGATGCCATTGAAATTAGGTCTAATTAAACTGAGAAGATGTGATCTCTCCCAAGGGAAAATTGCCTAAAGTCTGAAGCTCTCTCTTTGTCTCTGTCTCTCTTTCTCTCTGTCTGTCTGTCTGTCTGTCTCTGTCTCTCTCTCTCTCTGCCTCTTTGTCTCTCTCTGTCTGTCTCTGTGTCTCTCTTACTCTCTCTCTCTGTCTCTCTCTCTATTATCACCTGCAATAGCTCTGGTGTGTGTCTGGACATTGACTTATTAGAGTCAGGTGGAGTAGAAATGTACACACTAGGTTGTGATACAAAATCTACTGATTTCTTTTCGGAAACTCAGACTTTTTATAACAAAAACTTACGTCGGGGTGGCTAGGTGGCGTAGTGGATAAAGCACTGGCCCTAGAGTCAGGAGTACCTGGGTTCAAATCTGGTCTCAGACACTTAATAATTACCTAGTTGTGTGGCCTTGGGCAAGCCACTTAACCCCATTTGCCTTGCCAAAAATAAAAACAACCTAAAAAAAAAAAAACTTATGTCAGGAGTGACCCATTAAAGAAGACCCAGTTTCACAATTTCCTGGGTAAATTTACAATATTTATTCTTAGAAACCTGCATACTTCTTTATCAGGAAAGCCTTTTACAACCATCTCTGGAGCCACAGATTGTCCCAGGTCAGGGTTCACTGGAGAGCCAACAAATCCATTTAATGAACAAGAATACACACATATCTCTGATGGAAAAGGTCACCAAGGATATGTGTAAATCTCAATATTTAATCTCTCTCTCTCTCTCTCTCTCTCTCTCTCTCTCTCACACACACACACACACACACACACACACAGACTTACAGAGACTTAGGCTTTAAGGAGATTATAGAAGCAAACATGTCCTCTCTCAAAACAAATATGAAGAGTGTCTTTCTTCTCCAAAACTCTCATAACTCCTTTCCCTTGTCACACAGTCACATAGTCTCCCTGTTTACATCTACCAATCAATTATGTTCAGCAGGTGATATGAATTATGGAGATAATCCTTCCCTATCCAACTTATTTGGGAGTCAGGTCACATTCTATTTGTGTTGTTAAAAGATATATAAATTTATAAAAGTAGTAGTAATGTTATCTTTTTTGGCATTATTTTATGAACTTTTTTCTCATCTGAATATTTTAAAATGTTTTACTGATGATCTTTTCTTTCTTTTGCTGACATCTGGATTACTTCCCATTCAATCTTTATATTCCTTCCCCAAAAGAAGGTAAGGAAATAGCCACTTTTAAAAAACTTTTTTGGTACCTCAGTTGGGAAGAAGATAAAATAAGGGACAAGACTACTATTTTTTCCCATTTCTCTAGGGGAACATAGGAGGATGCATAATTCCTATCTCAGAATGAGTAAGAGGGAGGGACCACAGGACAGATTTAGGACTTACAGGGCTTACATTATCTTAATATTCCTGCCTTATATTAGACTACCTCTGGATTCCTATGCTTTGTTTTGATTGTCATAGCTTAGGAAGAACCTTGATGAGAACATGATGAGAGATAAATGAGGGAAAGACAGAGCTATTCAGTGTTTATTTTGGTTTTGATTTTTTTCTAACAAAAAGAATAAACTTTGAGTTAGAAAGGACAGAACAAAAAAAATGACTAATAGAGATTTAATAGGCAAGATAATTAGAGAGCTAGAAAGGAAGCATCTCTTTGTCCTCAGCACGTTGAATTCACTAGTACAAGGTGTAATTCATCCTCTAGGACTAAAAGAACCAGCAAATGTAATTGTTGAGTCAATGTCAGTGATGTTTTAAAGTTCATGGAGGGTAGAAGAGGTATAAAAATATTGGAAAAGGACAAATGTCCTAATTTTCAATAAAGAAAAGAGAATAAACTTTGAAATCTATAGGTCAGTGGGTTTGACTTTCTGGGAAAATTCTAGAATGTATTATTAGCCTGGTATTTATCTTCTTTCTCTTCCTAATTGTGTTTTTGTAAAACCATATTTTACAGTTACAAGATAACAGGATTTGGTGAGTACTGATTACTAAGGTCTTAAAATTTTTGATTTAGAGTTGTTGAAGAGGAGAGAGAAAAGAGGTTAGAAAATGTTTGAGGGAGTTGTTGATGACCTTTTTACATGGAGCCCCTTCTCATAAACACATACAACCACTGTTGTAGAGGTCAAATGAGATAATGGATGTAAAGTTGTTTGCAAACCTTCAAGCAAAATATATGCACACACACACACATATGTATTTATATGTATTCTATCATCCTCATCATCACCATTATCATTAGCTGTTTACAGGTACTGGACCTCCAGACTGAGGATGACTTTATTCCTGAGCTTTCTACTGCCCCCCCTACTGAGCTCAAGCCATGTATTACAGGAGTATACTGGTAATTGTGGGGAGTGTGTACACAAACATTTTAAGTTTAATTTGCATTATCAACACTTTCTTAAGTTCAGACAATAAATAAAACAATAAATCAGGTCCTGATTTGTAGCAATTGCTACATTCACCCTGAAACTTAACAATTAGCTTTATTAAGTTAATATATGGACAAGAGGAATATAAATACAGACACAAAGGAAAAGCAATTCAAGACTCAGGTAACCAGGCCCCACAGAAATGTACTGCTGTCCTGTAAGGAATTTCCTCATGTACTACTTTCTTGAGGCAATTAGGTGGTATAATAGATAGAACAGCAGCCCTGGAATCAGAAAGACTGAGTTCAAATATATCCTATCATGAAATGGTCACATTATTCAAATTCAAATTGCAAATTACCATTGGATGGAACAAATTACTATATTTACATAATTATAACTTTGAATAGTGTGTATATGAATCTATGTCACTATTTCTAGCTGTGTGACCTTGGGTAAATCACTTAATCCTGTTTGCCTTGAATTCAGGGCCATCTCCTGATTCTTACCTGACCACTGGACCCAGATGGCTACAGAGAACGTGACGAGGGTGACTAGCACAGCATACTCTCACTCAAATCCAATTCATGTGCTTGGCATGGTATCACCTCCATGATGTCCTGGTCTTCTTCAAGAACTAAGATCATCATCATCATCATCATCATCATCATCATCTTTACCTCCTTCTAAAATACATATAGTCCAGATCCCAGTACTATTCCTACTCTTGTATTTAGTTAGAGGAAGTTTTCAGGTTAATGGAAATAATAAATCATGAGAAATGGTGGCACGGATTCAAATGCACACTATTCAAAGTTATAATTATGTAAAATATAGTAATTTGGTCTAATCTAATGGTAATTTGCAGTTTGAATTTGAATAATGTGACCATTCCATAGGAGTCATTATTTGCACTAAGGGGGACCTAGCTATATGAATAAATGAATGAAAAAAGCATTTATTAAGTATGACCCTACTTCTGGAGAAACACATACAAATATCAAAGAAGAGAAAGGCCTTGCTGTTTAGAAGCTTGAGCTTTTAATGGAAGAAAGAACACATATTGGGGAGTGGTAGCCAGGAAGGCTTATTTGGGTTTGGAAAGTCACAGGGATCCTGAGTGAAGGCAATCAAAAGTTGCTTTCTATGTCTTTTCCAGGAGCAATGATTGATTTGATTATAGTTTCAGAGATGGAGGGGAGGGAAAGGCAACACCGAGCATATCCACAAGATGGTAAGATCTTAAGGCCATATCTAGGGAGCAAAGCTCCAAGGAATGGAGGTGGTCTGGACTAATAAGTACTTCATGAGGAGCATTCACTAGTAGGGATACTTCATAAGAGTTTATTCATTCAGGACAGTGAAGTCCTTTAGGAAATATTCTATAGTAGAAGTAGTAAGACCTTAGGGTAGGAGTTCTTTTGAAGACCATTGGCAATAGGTGCAGCCTTCCTGTCCCATAAATAAATGAACTGCTGTGCCTTCCTGACTATGGTAGCCTAGAAGATCTCACAAATCATCCACTAAGGGTTCTTAGCCTGGGGGACTGTGAATATCTTTCTTTCTTTCTTTCTTTCTTTCTTTCTTTCTTTCTGTCTGTCTGTCTGTCTGTCTGTCTGTCTTTCTTTCTTTCTTTCTTTCTTTCTTCCTTCCTTCCTTCCTTCCTTCCTTCCTTCCTTTCTCTCTCTCTTTCTTTCTCTCTCTCTTTTCTTTCTTTTTGATATTTTATTGTATTTGTCCAATTACATGTTATGAAAGTTTTTCAACATTCATCCACATTTTAGAGTTACATAATTTCCTTCAACCTTCCTTTCCCATTCCCCTCCCCTCAGCTGTGAACAGTCAGGTAAATATTGTATATAGCAAATTTGTGTTTAACATGTTTTAAGATGAGTCATTTTCAGTATGAGGAATTAGAATTAAGGGAAAAGAAAGAAAACCATGAGATAGGAAAGAGATACAGAAGAGAAATTTTTAAAAAGTGAATGAAGTGTTCATTCAGATTCTGTAGGGTTTTTTGGTTGTTGTGTTTTTGTTTGTTTGTTTGGTTTTGTTTTGTTTTTTCTTCTGAACGAGGAAACCTTTTCCATAGCCAGTCTCCTAGCTCTCTGAACTGCTAAGAGGAGCTGCATCCATTATGGTTGATCAACTCACAATATTGTTACTAACATATACAATATTCTCTTGGTTCTGCTCCCTATGCTCAGTATCAGTTCTCCTAATAGAGTTCCATGGTTCTATAAAGTCTGACCATTTGCAGTTTCTTGTAGAACAATAGTATTCCATAACATTCATATACCATAACTTGTTCAGTCATTCCAATTCTTTGCCACTATAAAAAGAGCTGCTGTGAATATTTTGGAGCATGTGAGACTTTTTCCATTTTTATGATTTCTTCTGGTTATAGGCCTAGTATTGCTATTGCTGGGTCAAAGGGTATGATCAGTTTTATTGCATTTGGGGGGCATAGCTCTATATTGCTCTCTAGAATGAATCAATGTGATTACCTTTTTCAAAAAATATTAAAAATATTCAAAAATATTTTGATGACAGTATTTTAATATATTTGGTTTCCTTTAGGATTTTATTTTGCAATTTTTATTTATTTATTTATGTTACTGCCAAAGGGGTCCATGATATTAAAAAAGGTTAAGAGCAACCTGATTTTAGTCTAATCTCTCTTTCAATAAATGAGGAAAAGGAGACCTTGAAGAAGTAAAGGTTTCATTGGTGTCATTGATCTAGCCAAAGTTATATAGGCTTCCTTTTCCCCCAATCCATTATTCTTCATTTAAGAGTGTTGAATGGTAAATTAAGTGGAGAAAAAAAATTATGTGTTTACTTTAATAAATATAGTTTTAGTATAAAAAAGAAATTGGACCAGGAGTCTTTCTTTATACTCGAGTCCTCTACTTATGACTCACTTGCTGGATCTATTTATGTCAAATTTGTTCTGGTGCTTTGTCATTATAATCTAATCATGTGACTTGTTCTTCATCTATAGAATGGGGGAGAAGTTCATTTCTCTGCATATTGAAAGTTGTGTCAATAAATGAGATCTTAACAAAGTCTTTAGTATTTCTAGAAAGGCACTATTTCATTTATTTATTTATTTATTTATTTTTGCAAGGCAATGGGGTTAAATGACTTGCCCAAGGCCACACAGCTAGGTAATTATTAAGTATCTGAGGCCAGATTTGAACTCAGGTACTCCTGACTCCAGGGTCGGTGCTCTATCCACTGCGCCACCTAGCCACTCCTGAAAGGCACTATTTATTAAAATGAATTGAATTGAAGAGTTTAGATGACCTGCACAAATCACTTCCCTTCTCAACATATCAGGTTCTGGGACTAGATTTCTAAGGTACTCTAAATGTGGTACTTCTTTCCATGACTTTCCTACCTAATAGTCCTAAATCTGCAACTCATCTATGTTCAAACTCAAATAGCCAATCAGTTTACTTCTGTCATATAGAGAGGGCAAATTCTCATGAGACCAGGCCTCTGGACAAAGTTTCTAATCTACAGGTAGGTTTTACTTGGTTGTTTATTACATATGGTTATTATGAACTTTCCTGCAGGGCATGGGGGAATGTTTATTTGAAAGGAGGTTCTTAGATTTTTGCTCAATGGCTTGTAGCTTAGACTATATTTTCTCAAGTTAAGTGAGGCAGGAACACTTGATCTTCACCTCCCACATCATAAATTGCTTCTAAGTCCTTCCCCTAAGTCCTTTCCCTTAAAATTACCTCAATGGAATCTTTGCAATGGTCTGAGCTTATGACAATTTACCCTCCATGCTTGGTAGGTATAGACTGACTGTTTATCCAAGTTAGAACATCAAATCAGTTATAGATTTAGGAATGGAAAGAGTCTTCATTTGGATCAGAGGACCTGGATTTCAGCTCTGCTAGCTACTAACTTTATGAACATTTGCATGTCAATTAACTTTGCTTGTTCTCAGTTTCCTTGTTTTTAACCTTGGATCAGGTTATTTCTTCCAACTCTGAATATATGCTTTTCAGCACTATTTTGAGTTTATAAAGGATTTTGGGTTAGATGAACACACAATTCCTTTGTTGTTCCTTCTGATGCCTATTTCTCAGCACTTTAATAATTTTTCTCTATTCTTTAGTTAAGCATGTTTTTCTTTCTTGTCTGCACCTTGCACATGGTCTCCAAAAGAATTTGATATTACAGTCTCAATCCATCAATTAAATATTTTTTGGTTTTTTTTGAATTTTAAGGCAATGGGATTAAGTATCTTGCCCAAGGTCACACAATTTAGTAAGTTTTAAGGTCAAATTTGAGCTCAGGTCCTCTTGACTTCAGGGTGGGTGCTCTATCCACTACACCACCTAGCTGCCCCCAATTAAATATTTTTTAAGTGATTAACTTTTCCTAGTCTCTCTCTCTACATCTATATCTATCTATATCTATCTATCTATCTATATATGTATATATATTCTATAAAGTTAATCCTACAATTCTAAAAAGTTAATATATTCTATAAAGTAGTTAAATATTTAATTGATGGATTGCTCTCATATACTCTTCTGGGGGCCATAAGTAAAACACAGAATAGAGATTAAATATCACTGGTGTCTCTGCCTCCTTCTTAGTATTCCAGTCCTGCTCTTGTGGCTTCCTGGTCTTCTGATTGGTGTACCTGATCCAGATTCACCACAGTACTGCTCTTCCCTGGTCAGCTTTATGCCATACCACTGTTGGGCATCTCCTTTTACTTTGTTGTTCTGGTAAGTATAATCAAATGAACCACATTCCTAGAAAAGAGGTATCAGTCAATGTCCCTAGGACTCCACTCTCCATCTTGGTGATTTCTCTGCCAAAACACTTCACTCTGACCATGTTACTCTTTTTTGTTGTATTCCATTATTAGTCTGTAAGCTCCTTGAAGGCAGAACCTTTTTTTGTTTTTTGTATTTGCATTTCCAGTGCTGGTACATTAGAAAAACTTAATATATATTTTTAAAAATCCATTCTTTCCTTCATTGATTTATTATACATTACAACATAAATACCTTGTATATATGATATTTGGAGATGAAATTTTATATTTAATGTTAACTAATTGCTTTTGCTTTCTCAAAAGGCTTTACTGATGACTCATGCTTAGCTGGTGCTTTTCTAAAACTGCTTATCATTCTGTGTCCAATACATGAATATCCAGCACTACTTTTTCTTTGTAGTTATGAAGTACTTCTTCCTTAAGTGAGAGACCATGCATTTTTTACTGATAAATTTGCATCTTCCCATATCATTTAAAAATTTGATTCACATTCCCCTATGTGTTCATCACCCCAATCCGAGTGTCAGAAAATTTAGAATAAATGTTTTTTTTTTCCTTTACCTCCCTCCCTGAAATTGAAGTCAAGAAAATTAAGAAGTACTAGACCTATGACCAATTCTTGAGAATAGTGCTCAATATGACCTTTTTCTCTAGGGAAATGGCCAACTGTCCAAGCCAGCTGTCCAGTCACCAAGTGGTAGCATGATCTAAATAAATCAAGGAAGAGAGTAGACAGTTTTTTCTATTATGGTCAGTGCATTCTTGCCTAAAGATCAGAAATGTTGTCCAGGATAGCTCTTTAATTTTTTTCTAATCTTATGATTTTTTATCATCTATGGAAAGAAAACTAGATTTCTTTCCCTAATTACAAATGTCATGAAATATATATAATATGCTTATGAATATATATTTATGTATATCTCAGTGAAATTTTAAAATTAAATCTGAGGACTAATTAAAGATTAGGAGCTAAATCTCTGACTTCATTGTTATAAGAAACCTCTAGGGGAGGAGACTCCCTCTACCAATTCAAGTTGGCACCTATTCTACAATGCAGAGAGTTAGAAATTTGCCAGAGTGCTAAGGGATTAAGTGACTTGCTCAGTGTTACACAGCCAATATTTTTCAGAGGCAAAGATTCCAAGCCAGATCTTTCTGACTTTGAAATCAGTTCCTTTTTCACTGCCTCCTATCAAAAGTTTTCTAAAAAAATGTAAAATCTAAAATAATTAATGAGTATGAAAGAATATCACTTTATGCTGAGGATAAATATTTCAGGTTTAAGTAATCTGTTAATTATATGCTATGTCTTAGCAACCGGGTCTACATCATTTTAACATTTTCAGATATGATGCTGAAATTCAGGTATATACAAATATTCTTGTCTTTTATTCTATCGTGTATATCTGCCAAACCCATTATCCAATAAGGTAGTTGTCAGATGATATATTTATGGTGTAGATAGACTATGAATCAGATTTTAAAAATCAGATTGTAAGTTTTAAAAAACCCTAGCTAATTGAGATACTTTTGAACTAAAAGTAAATCTGCTTGTTTTCAATCCAGATATTCCCATGTATGAGTGTGATTAGCACAAACTTGTTAAATCTCTCCCAGGGCCATTTGTGAGCACCCTCCAGTTTAGAACAACAGACTCTGGGCCTGGTTTTGTCTGCAGTCTTTGGCCTGTACCAGATTCACTGCAATCTTTAAACCTGCTGCATTGGAGAAGGTTCTCACAGATGTTTCCCTATTGGCGACACCTACAGTTCACTGAAAAAGATCTCTGTAAAAAAAATCCTACATTGCTAGGTAATGATTTGTTTGAATGCCAAATAAGGAAAATCTACTGTTTAAAGATGCTTTTGATTTCTGCAAATGAAAATGCACTGTCTGTGACTTTTCTCACAACAATCCCAGTCCTCAGACTGAAAACATTTCCATTAAAATTCAATGATTAAATGGATAAAATTAATAGAATTTCTTTATGCAGCTTTTCATTCATCAAAAAAAGAAATAGTACAGTATTAATTTAAAGATAAAGTGAGGCATTGGTGAATTGGTTACATTCAGACCTAATATTTAAGTGTCCAAAATGTCAGCTTAGAGTTCACATATTCAGCTTTAGTTTTCAAAGAAAAAGAAAAGAAATCCTAAGTCCAAAAGAATGAAGATGAAGGATGCTACTCCCTTCCTGACAGATGATAAATTTAAAAATCAGGAAAAGACATATTTTTAATATGACTGGTGTGAAGATTTATTTGCTAGACTATTTGTGTATGTGCACATTCATATGTGCAGGTTTAATTTGCCCAATAGGGAAGGAAATGGTGGCAGATGCAGTTTAAAAATATTTGTTATATGAAAAAGAGAAGAAAAAGGTTGGTATTCAATTTAAATATGTTTCATTATTTTTATGTTCTCTTTGGTATCAGCTATTTAGTTTTTGTCAGATGTGAAATAATAATGATAATGATAATAACAATAAATAATGATTTGTGAAGTCAAAACCCCAACAAGAGGACATGGGAATTCCATTTGAGAGACTGAAAGCTCATTGGTACCCAGTGCATAGATGCCGATGTGCACAATGGGTCATTTCTCTCCATTAGTTAGTTAACAAACAGCTCCACTCAGTACCATTGATACCATTAAAGGATATTATCATTGAAACAAAACTACCAACATTTACCTAGGATTTGTGGTAAATAAAAATTATCCCGGAGCACTTTTTCATTTCCTTCTGTCAATTTTAATGTCATTACAAGAGTAATGGAAAGAAAGGCAACATGGCAAAATGAATGGAGAACCAGCCTTAGTGCCAGAAGGCCCAGCATATTAACTGGGTGATGCAGCTAATCTTTAATCATTTAAGCTCTCATCAATCCAAGCAGTTCTCTAAAACTACCAGTTGCAAGAGCATTTGATTTGTCAACAGGAAGACTTACCTTCATGAATTCAAATCCATCCTCTTTGTGACCTTAAGTAAGTCACTTAACCCTGTTTGCCTCAGTTTCCACATCTGTAAAATGAACTGGAGAAGAAAATGGCTAACCACTCCAGTATCTTTTGCAAAATAATCCCAAATGGAGACATGAAGGGTTGGATACGAATGAAATGAATGAACAACAATTATTCTTCATTAGTTTCCAAACCAGGAATTCTCTGTCTATGAACTCCCAGATATAGTTAAAAGAAAGGAAGAAAATCATGACAATAATTTTTTAAAATTAAAATAATCAATAGCCACATGTAAAATAGGAGAATATTTGAAAATAATCTTGACTATTAGAGATGGACATTCAGGATGGGTTTTTTTGCTGTTAATCTTCAGGATTAGACATTGAATGTCACACTTCAGGTATATTTACAACACCTTCAAAAATGATGCATAATGAATATTGGTTAACTTATATATATAAAATAAATATTATTAAATCTATAAATAATGTTAACAGTTAGACTTTATCCTGCCACTGACTATGTGGACCCTCACTTTTCACCTGGATTAATGCATAAATTTCTTAATCTATGCCTACCCTATATATCCTATCTCTCACCCCTCCAATTTATCTTTCACACCACAGACAAAGCAATTTCCTAATATAAAAGCCTGACTATATCACTTCATTGCTCAAAATCTGTTAGAGAATTACTATTCCTTATCTTGGCTAGTATTTACAACCCTCCACAAATCTGGTTTTACCTATCCTTTTAGCTTTCCTACTCACTTGTATGAATTTGTGCATACCATCCACCCTTCTTCGAAGAGATTAAGAGTTGAAAAGTTTACCTTCTTTAGACCAAGCACTGGGGCCATCCTTATAAAGCTAGCCAGAAATGACATCTCCTTCCACTAAATCTTTCAGGTCCCTGTGTTGGAAATGTCCTATGTACTTATTACATGTTAATTTGTGTCAAAGTTTTTTGTGAACTTGGTTTATACTTAGTTATTAAGCTTTTGAGAAATATAACTTTTGTTTTTATATCTTTATCACCCATCACAAGTACTTAGTAGGTACTCAATATACATCTGTTAAATTGAAATTAACTCCTTTGAGGGTAGGGTACAAGTTTTTGTCTTTCCAACACCAATATTTAGCAAAATGCCTAGCCACATGAACAAACCCTTAACAAGTGCTCATTTGATAGTGATTGCTTCACAAGGAATGCATTTCCTTTACAAACCTTTTCTAGGTAAGTTTAGTGAATTATAATAAATCCTTTAGTTTTCTTTGTATTATATTTATAAAATCTTGAATAAGAATAAATGCAGAGGAGCTGGGAACTGTCCTGGTACTGCACCAAGTAGGAACCTTTATCATGGCAGCCCAAGGTGGCAGTAACAGCTGTGAGTCATTATATTCTCCTCAGTCCTTCACACCTCTGAGTCTCACCTCATTGTGTAAGTGGTGGGTAAGTCACACACTTAATGAGATCTCATTGAGAAGAGGGGCCAACACTAGGTCACATCCACAAAGGGAACCTAAGTTATATTCTTCAATTTTTTTTTTACTTTTTCTTATTCTGACTTGGATACCCGATTGTCACATGTAGAACTTTAATAAATGTTTGTTGAATTAAAGAAAAATAGGAGAATTGTAAGCAAGGTTAATGAACTCACAAAGACTTTTCTATTATCTATCTTAATAGCATTTATATTGTCTGTGGAAAGGTCATTGATCATACTCTCATAGGGACAGAGGCTAGACTTGTGATTATGTTAATATAATGAACTCCCTAGTGAGGAAATTCCCTCTCCAAATAGTGGTTGGCACCGCCTCTACAATTTATGTAGTCTTAGAGAGTTGCCAAGAGCACTGATATGTTAAGTGATTTTCTCAGGGTCACACAGCTAGTGCCTATCAGAGGTAGAATTCGAAATGAGTTTTCCTGGGATCTAGGTTGGCCTTCAAGACCCTATGCCCTACTGATTCTCTCATGTGATTTTAAAAACAATGAAAGTGACAAAAAACACAATTTTGAGCCATTTTTTTACCTGCCATAATAACTGAAATATATATTGTAGAGAGGTTGGATTATACTTTTTCCATTATAAAAGTGTTCCTGGAAAGTTGAAATATAAACTGAAATTATGTAATTTTGAATATTTTAAATACAATAGAGAAAGTCTCTACCTAAAGAAATCTTGATTCATTTTTTTTAAAAAAAGTAAATATTCTTTGGTAAAACAAATAACTACCTCCAAATCACTGTGTATTTGTAAACCCGGACTTCTGTGTTTTCAAAGAGTGAGATATTTTTTAAAATGACTATCTATATTCTTTCCTCTTTACACCATTTGCATTTGTATTTCCTCCTCTCAGAATATGACTTAAGAAATTCTAACTTTTGATACAAATATGTGAAGAGTTGGTATGACTTTGGTCAAGTCATTAACCTTCTTTCATCCTTACTTTCCTTCTCTGCAAAATGATTTGATTGGGTTTGAGATTTCTAAGTTCTCAACCAGTTCTAAAATTCTGAATTGTATTGCACCTAAATTTGATTTCCAGGTATAGTATTTTGGGGGAAAGGTGAGAAAGATACAACTTGATATTTTGCAAAAATGTTTCTTGTTTAGCAAGCAATCTAATGTAAAATTAGTGCTTTGGGTCCTTTTGTTTCTTCTTTTTTCCTTATAATGACAGCTATATTCCAGAGACTCTACTTGACTGACTGGTCTCTGTTATTGCAACATGCAACATAAGGGCATCTGTGTTTGGAAGAGGGAGGGTCAATTTCATACTAATAAGACAGCAGCATATAAGATACTGATGGCCTTGGAGTCTGACCCAGTCTGAGCATATCCCTTAACCTCTATTTGCCTTAGAGTATGTGGTTAACCATGCTATTCTAGGATTTATCTACTATCTATGTCATAGAAAGATTACTATTCTTATACCAAAAAAACCCTCATGGCAGGAAGTATACAGTTCACATTTCCAGAAGTTATCACTGCTGCTTCTTCTAGCCCTTCTCATCCCATTCCCAGTCATTAAAAATGTAGAACTGGCTACTCTTCAGACTGGTGAGAGAAAATCTATGGCCTTCTGGGGGGAAGTTTAGTCATGCTTAATCCAATGGAAAAGCTAAGGAAGAAAAACCAAACAGTACAAGTAGCATGAACATAATACTAAAAATTTGGACCAACATTTTAAGCTAATTCTGATATTAAAATTTTCTCAGTCACAAATCCCCCTACTTAATATGGGCTATTACTGCTTGTAATGTTAGAGAGTATTAGAATAAATAATATCCATATCAATAGTATATATATATATATATATATTATGCACAAACTGGCAATTTAACCTCTGTTATTTGCTATTTTTAATTGCTCTTTAATTTCTTCAAATCATAAAGCGGTTGATTTAACTCTAAGAGAAAGGAATAGGAGTGATTAGAGCAGTAAGGAAAATTTAGTGCTAACAAGTTTTCCCACCCAAAAGTGGCTTAATTCATTCTTTGAATAATAAAAAAATATCGCCTCAATTCAAATTTGTTGTTCAGTTGCTTTTCAGGAATGTCCAATCTGTTATAACCCCATTTAGGATATCCTTGGCAAAAGATACAGGAGAGATTTGTCATTTTCTTCTCCATCTCATTTTACAGATGAGAAAACTGGGGCAAAAGGGTTAAGTTTCTTACCTTGGGTTACAAGTTAGTAAGTGTCTGAGATGAGATTTGAACTCAGGAAGATGAGCCTTTCTGACTCCAGACCTGGCACTACATTCACTTCACCACTTCTCTGGCCCCTTGAATTCAAATAATCCACCTACAATTTTAAAGAGAAAGTGTACCTCCATAGTACTTAAAGTTCATAATTGAGATGTCTTGGGGTACAGTTATTTCTGTAGAATCCTCTTCAAGTCGCAGCCTTTGAGTTCCTCAGACAACTCATTAAGATTTTTCCATTAAGCCATAGTTAAGTATTTAGCACATACTGTCACTGGGTTGCTGTGAGGATCATATTCGATAATTTTTGCAAATGCTTAGCTCAGTGCCTCACATACCAGGCTCAATAAATGCTTCTTGTTGCTTCCCAGAGCACTGCTTCCCTCTCCACCCTTGTGATTTTCATAGGAAGAAATTCTCAAGGTGTCTAACATCTTTCCTATTATGATATTGGGGAAAAAAAATTCCAACATCTTATTTACAGAGTTTCTCTCCTAAGCAGCACCTACTGCTTGGAGAGCACTGGGTTTTGATGATAAATGTAAGCTTTAAGCTAAGACTTGGTTTTTCACAAAGGGGGGGAGGCATAGAAGAAAAACTACAAGAGACACATAGCTTATATGACGGATATCTATATGCCGACATCATTGGACTTAGTGTTCCTCAAACTCTCTTCATTACAGGACCACTTCTCATCTTGTTCAGTTTTTCCCTTGACAGATGATCACCACTGACCAATGATGTTAAAAAAAAGCATACGTACATAGTTCTAAGAAAGAAAGGTACAAATCAGATTAATTCGCACCCTCCCTTCCTTCAAGGAGTTTAATCTGCTTTGTATAACAGGGCTCTTATTTATATGCTTGACTGGGCCCTATGAAAGGACATCAAGAAAGCCCCATTTCATTATTTTTCCAGTGCCATTCTTGGACCCCTGAATGACTAGCTGAGTGCAGCTGCCCTAGTCGACAAACCAGGAGACTAAGGCGGTTCGGGTGGCCCCCAGACCCTACCAGCTTTTAGCAAAAATCCACAAAACGTGTAGATTCGCTTAATCTTTCCTCCTCCCCTCTTCACATGGAAATAGACTAGTGTGGTCGCCATGTGGCTATTTAAGAGCGATTAACACTTACTCGCCAAAAATCTCTCCTTGGGCCATTTGGAGCTGCACGCGTTCGAACCCCCCATTGTTTACCCGAACTGGCCTTCACGCTCAGCCTTTTTGTTTACCCCGCTGGTCCGAGGTCTGGGATGGCGTGGGGAGGGGGGCCATTTCTAAATATGCATCAGGGCATCTTGGCTATATAAAGAAGACCAGGGCTGCGGGGTGTGGGAGAAGGAGCTCCAGTCTTGGGGACCGGCTATCTACATGGAGACCTTGGAGAGCTCGCAGCCCCGACCGGACTGGGCCAGCTGCTGCCGTTTGTTTCCTGAAATCCCAGCTTCCCAGACCTTGAGACCTGGGAACAGCAACTCAGGGTATTCAACCCCTCAACTCCTTGCTCTCCTCTACCTTAGACTGAAAGATTCCAGTTTCTCCTGCTCCCATTTCCCCATGTCTCCCATTTGGATCTCTCTCTCTCTCTCTCTCTCTCTCTCTCTCTCTCTCTCTCTCTCTCTCTCTCTCTCTCTCCCATCTAGCTCTACCTCCCTCCCCCTTCTCTTAACCCCTCTGCTTCACGATCACGACTACCGCCTTGCCTCTGACTCACACCTCTCTCTGTTGTCCTTGCTCTCTTCCCCACTCCCCCGCGACTTGCAGATCGCCCACTTTCTGGAGACCTTGGCTTGGCACCCCTAGAGAGGAAACGGAGAAAATGCAGCCCAATCTCAAGGCTACGGTAAGTGGCTCCCGTCCTATAGCTGAAGTAGAACCAGAGAGAAAAGCAGATACCCGGGATTTGAGGGGAAGAACAAGAATGTATGTGTGTGCGTGCGTGCGTGTGTGTGTGTGTGTGTGTGTGTGTGTGTGTGTGTGTGTGTGTGTGTGTGTGTGTGTATGGGGGGGTAGGGAGAGTTGGGGTACTGATACCTTAGGCGGATAGAGAAGAAGACGTATTGGCACTATGTGATCCTGGGCAAGTCACTTAATTTCTCTGTGACTGATGCATTTCGACGTTTTAGCAACATCATTGTAGACAGGTTCAGTTTAATTTAGCAAGCATTTATCAAGGTTCTATTATAGGTCTGGCTCTGGCCTTGTGTGCTGGGGTACAAAAACCTAGCAGTTCTACGCCTTTAAGGAACTTATGCTGGGGGCAATACAGCACCTTCACCATCACATGAATCCAAATACTTGACTAAGCTTTGAATAGGGGGTTGCCAACTGCAGTGAAGGAAGGGCGCTGCTCTGTGGCGTCTAGGGAGTCTTAAGAGTCAGCAGGTGAAAAAGGGAAAAAAAACCTATTTCAGGTATGGGGGGAGGGCAGAGGCAAAGGCATGGAGGCAGGAGATGCACCAGCAAATAATCGAGTTGGAGTGAGACGTAAAAGGCGTGAGGGGGAGGAGAAAGACTGAGATTTGCGTCATTGGAAGCAGTTCGCACATTGACGAAATCACAGATCATTGACATGGGAGGGTCAGGACCCAAAAGACTATTAAAGTGACGATCCTGTGTATCCCGTTAGTCCCTATCCTATATTGGGCATCTCTGCCATCCCTGATCTTCCACCTGGTAGAACCTTGGCCAGTGGGATCCGATGGTTGTTTTCCTTGAAATAGATTTAGATTTGGTTCTAGAAAGGAATCTGCAGCGGCTTCCAGAGCTCGGTAGGCGGGGCTGGATATACTGTGGGGATGATCCATTCTACCGGCTTCTCCTTGAAGTGAGTAATTTGGTTCCTTCTCATTTAAATCTTAGGTGTGTAATTTGCCTGGGATGACAGAAACCTTTGGGAAACTTTCCCAATATAAACATCCAGTCAGGTGAGTGGCATGTCTTACCCCTACCCTCTAATTACTCTTTCACCCACCGGAGGAGAGTAGTAGGGAGGAAATGCACTATGCTCGCTGGCTAGTTGTCCCATGTTTCAGGACATCCTTCTTCCCTGAAAAAAAAAAAATAGACCCTTCTTTAAGGATATTCTGTATTCCTGGGTGCGGGTTCATTTTTTTTTATCCTGTATCAAAATATAGGAATATTTTAGTTCCCTGTCTCCACCTGAAGAATTGTTATACCTATTACGTCATAAATTCTTGGGAAATATTTTATCATAAAGGGAAGCGTTAGAAACAATCTCTGATGCAGAGAAGCACAGCAGTGTCACCTTGCATCTTGCAGATGTTTTAGAAGCCTGCAGGATGTAAATGAAGTTGGCGTCATTCGAGTAGTACCTTTTTTTTTATTACTGTTGAAAATGAGTAAGATAAAGGAGTCTGCATGAAATGACAGTTTTAAAAACTAGTGATTTCTCTAGAAAAGTTTGGATGATCTCTTTAGGAATAGAAATTGAAATCTAATAAAGACCCTAAAGATTATGGTCATTGGTTATTTTATAGTTAGAAAGGTTATGTGGTCCAGGGAAGAGCCCTGGAATGAAAATGTTGCCTCAATTTTGTGATTTAGAATAAGTCAATGCTAATAATGTAATGGTAATGTAAGAGTCATTATTCTGGCCTTTGTATATTTCATAGGAGTATTATGTAGAACTCTGAGATAATATTTATGGTAATTGTGTTTATTCTCATACAAAGTAATAGCTTTTAGAGTTGGATATTCCACATAAATAATTTTCCATATAACCAAAGCCTACACTGTTAGGCAATAAAACAAAATTGTAACAGTTTTAATAGAAATTATCTGTCTGTATCAATCTGTGGGTATACTTTAACAAAGTATATATCTATATCTTTTTATTAATCTCTGTACATATATATGTGTGTGTGTGTGTGTATGTGTGTGTGTGTGTGTGTATGCATGCTTTTAAAAAATCAGATTATGTGTATGTGTGTCCTTACTTAGAATTTCATTGGTGTAGGTTCTTTAGATGAGGAACTTCCTTCTATCAATGTCAATCTTCTGCAACTATTTTGCAACCGATAATTTTACAAAATTGTCTAGGGTCCCTGAGAAATTTAGTGTCTTTTCCCAGGGACACAAAAATCTTTAGGTTTCTAAAACTAGACAATCAGAGTTCACTGAACTTAATTAACCTTTCATTGTCCTTTTAAGTTTAATGCGGTGATGCTCTCAGAGGTATAAGGTACTGGATATAGTGGATGTTTTTCCTCTTAGTGAAAAGATTGCTTTATAGCCAATGATTCAGCAGGTTCAACTGTGGCCTTCTTTAATAGCTTTCAGTTTTTGGTTATTTTCACTTCTGGAAATGCCATTCACCCTATGTGCTTCTAATTTTGGGGGTGAACTAGGTAGCAAGGGTTATGCCTTATCTCTACCCTTCTACTTTTTTTCCTAACCTAAAAAATGCCCTCGGGTTTTCCTTTGAGTGAAATTAGTGGGTCTTATAGCTTATTTGACTCTGAGGCCTTTTTCTTTCTTTTATGTGTGAATGGGTGTTTAAAATGATTAACAATGAACATCAATTCAATCAATTAAACTTGCTTACTATTTACATTTAAATTGCTTCATTTCAATGCATAAAGCAGCATGGCCACATTTTTAATCACTGAATCCTCAGCAGAGTTGTCTTTTCATTCTTATTCATTTTTTTCCCAGAAATGCTTGTGAATATTGAATAGTTAATTATTCTCATTTTTTACACCATTTTCTATAAAATCTTCCAAGGTTTCTTTGTAGACCTCATATATGGTGCCCTTGATTGATTATAGTATTCCATTGCATTAATGTACCACAATTTATTTAATTGTTCCCCTATTAGTGAACATTTGTGCTATTCCCTTCCTCCCTCACTCCCTTCCTTTCTTCCTCCCTTCTTCCTTCCTTCCTTCCTTCCTTCCTTCCTTCCTTCCTTCCTTCCTTCCTTCCTTCCTTCCTTCCTTCCTTCCTTCCTTCCTTCCTCTCTTCCTTTCTTTCTTTTTACTTTCTTTCCTTTTTTTCCCTTTCTTATTTGATGATTATATGCTCTTGTGGAAATCTTTATACAGACATCTTTCTTTTGGGGGATTTGTTTTTAATAGCACTTTCCAGAGATATTCCCCCTGGTGAAATTATTGGATAAAAGGATATGATTATTTTTGTGAATTTTATTATATACTAGAAAAGATTGTTTTTCAAAATGATTCTATAAATTTGCAATTCTACCAACAATGAGTAAGTGTACCTGTTTGTATACAGCTTTCCAGAATAGCATTTCATTGCTTTTAATATTTTTTTGCCCATTTGGTGAATGTAAAATGGTACAACCTTTGAGGCCTTTTTCACTTTCAGGTTCAGGGCAATGTTCTGCAAGATTAAGGTTGTTGGAATTCTGATATCTGGATATATGTGAATAACTAAATATTGGGATTGAGAAGTGCCTTGTTATTTTTATTGTGACTTTGATTTTGAAAGATGATGATGAAGATGGTGTTGCAGTCTTGGTCTAAGGGTTTATGTTTCAAGCTACAAAATTACCATGGAAAATAACATTATTACCTTAATCTTTTGGTTAGGGAAAGGCCTTCGAGTGATAGCCTACATGTTGTTATATGTGCTTAATTCACATCTAACTGGAATATGAAGATTTTTGGAGTTCAGACCAGTATTTCCTTAAGAATATAATTCTTGATTCATAACTTTGTGCTGGAGACTTGAGTTACTAGAAGTACTTCCAGAGAAGTTTTAGGCAGGGTTTGAATCTTTTTAAACTGCATAATTTAGTGATATAGTTGCTGCTAAGTGTTTAAGGAAGGGTAATAAAGGTAAATATGCAGACTCTATATAACAATCTAAATATTATGCAGACTTTTTCTTCAAATTAATTATCAGCTTTCAATATTTTTTTCATCCATCAAAATGGTCATTTTGTGATAATCACAAAATGGGTTCCAGAAGGCCAGAATAAATATCAAAAAGGTTCTTCTATTGAAAAAAAAAGAGTGAAGATTGTTGTTAGCAGAATGCTCCACGTTTAAGTATATTTTTTCTTCAGATTTTTTTAACTAGTCATTCTAATGTAGATATCATTCCTTTTAAAATTAGAATTTTTCACAATGTTGAATTTTGCTTTATATAGTCAATCTGTCTTTTTAAAATCTTAAATTTACCTAAAATTATTCTCAGTAGAATACATTGAATTTACCTTGACAAAGAAGAAAAACATATTAAAACTGTGAAATGAATAATAGAATTTGAAAATCCTTATTAAATTCAGAGATTAGAATGAGTTTTTTATATAATCTATTTTGCTCAAAAATTAAATTCTAAAGAAAATTTTTATCCAGCAAACCCAATCTGAACCATGAGCATCAGTGATTACTTTTAGGGATCAGAAGTGACTATATATATATATATATATATATATATTATAAAAATTTTTTTGATGTTGCTTTTTATTCTGGCTCTATCTTATATTTCTTATGATCATATTTGCTGACCATGATATCCATGGTCAGCATTATTTATTAATTTCAATAATATTTATTTCAAGAAAGGTTTAGCTGTATATTGTCTTTGTGTAAAATTTGTAAAATTCAAAACTTTACTGTCATCAGAACTCTAAGCCTTGTGTAAGGTTAAATTGTTTTTTAAAATAAAGAAATTAGGAAATAAAACTGTTTCTGGTAAGTATAAATATATCCACTGTGGCTGAGTTGACAAATCCTGAACCACTGATTCAAGTGAAAATGCTGACCTTATACTTCTGTGGAAGGAAGGCAATATTGGTTGGTTCTTTAAGTAGATTTTCATTTTCCACTTAGACCATTCTTTGGGGTGGGATGGAGTGGCAAAAAATCAATTATTAAGATACTGTTGAAATTTTATTATATGAAAACTAAGACACCAGTACCAACATTATGGAACCATACAAAGGGCGTCTATCAACTGTTGGATCAATGGAAACTTGGGGCATCAATGGGAGAATTTCATGAGTTTAAGGATTCTGAAAACAAATGTACATGAAGAATAAAGCATGCTATGTTGTCTGCTTGTTTCAGACTATTTTGGCCCAAATCAAAATGTTATGATTATTTATATCAAGAAGCAGAATCTCTTCTGAAAAATTTTCCAATTCAAGCTACAATTTCATTTTATGAAGATTCTGATAGTGAAGATGATGATGATGAGGAGGAGGAGGAGCTGATTCAGGATTCAGGAACTGAATTGGATTGATTCTTTTTGAAGGAATTCAAAGTTTATAGCATTAAAATTTCAATGTACAAATGTATCATAGTCGTTTTAAAATATAATTTATTTGTGTGTAAGTTATTAATAAAATGTTAAACTATTTTGCAATTTCAGGGTAGTTTGGCCTTTGTCATGCTTCCCTGTCCCCAGTTACAATTGCTAGCACCTTATCAGAAACCAGTATATTTCCTTTTATTGTAATTTTATCAATTTGGATTTTTAAAAGTTAAGTTGTAGGGGCGGCTAGGTGGCGTAGTGGATAAAGCACCGGCCTTGGAGTCAGGAGTACCTGGGTTCAAATCTAGTCTCAGACACTTAATAATTATTTAGCTGTGTGGCCTTGGGCAAGCCACTTAACCCCCTTTGCCTTACAAAAAAAAGAACCTAAAAGAAAAAGTTAAGTTGTGACAATTTGTTTGAGAGAGGAACTGTAGAATAGTGGGTAGAGAGCCAGTTTTAGAATAAAAAAAAAAGGAAATTCCTGTTTTCCTAGCAGGATTTACTGGATAAAACTCAGACTCTGAAGTCAGATGTCTTGGGTTTGAGTCCTACTTCTGATCCTTAATTGTCTGTCTTACCTGTGTGACTTTAGACAAGTCATTCCCTGTACCTCAGTCTCTTTACCTGAAAAATGAGGACATTGGGCTTCCGAAGTCTCTTCTAGCTACATATCTATAATGCTACAGGCAATTAATACATACTAGCTATATGATCATGGGTATATCATTGAACCTCCTTCTGTCACTAAGACTATAAATTGCACAAGAATTCCTGATCTATTTTAGTGAAGGGAATAAGCCACAGTAGGAGTTCCCTGTGTAGAGGAAATGTCACTTACAGGCACTTCGGTTGTTTTAACTGCACAGAAATGCTGTTGTTCTAATTCCCCAGAGTGATAAATGAAAACCCTCTCCTAAAATCATGATGAATATTCTAGACTATACAAGTCTAGACACTCCCATCAATTTTTTTTATTTTCCATAATTCCAGAAAAGAATTCATTTTTGTATCTATAGTGCCTAGTACTATATTTTTCATAGTTTATTAGTTTATTCTACTTCAGATATTGAAATAAAAACACAAATATAATGAATTTCACATATAATTATTATTTTTAATAATGTTCACTTATTGACTGGCATATTGGGTATAGCAGACCCTGAATAAATGTTTCTTGAATAAATAAGTAAGTCACTGAATAAATATTTTAATCATTTGGTTCATCACCTTCTAGGCTTTATAGAATTTTCCAGCTGTCAGCTGACATGTAATTAGGTACTTTATTGTTCCTTTAAAAGTTTCATGATTTAATCAGTATGTACACTCTGCACAGTCGGTGCTAATTTAGCACATGATCCAACAACTTATATTGATTCTTAAATTAATTAGACTGAAGGAAAACCTGCTGTCAAACATATTTGCTATTAAAGGAAACATCTTTTCAAGTATTTGTATAACTGAGACTTGGGATCCAGTAGGAATTTTTTTTAAAAAAATCATTAAACCAGGGCAGCTAGGTGGCACGGTGGATAGAGCACCATCCTTGCAGTCAGGAGGATCTGAGTTCAAATATGGCCTCAGACACTTAATAATTGTCTAGCTATGTGACCTTGGGCAAGTCACTTAACCCCATTGTCTTAAAAAAACTTAAAAAAATTGACCAAAAATGATGCAAATGACACTTTTTATATAATCACCTGCCCTTTCCTTCAAATAGGTAAATCATAATAGTCCAAATATTTTATTATTAACCTTCCTTAGTGCGTAGTGAATTAAGAAAGCCATAGTATGTTACATTTTCTTGTTTCAATATCTAGAGATGCTCTGACCCTGTCTCTCTGACTCTCTCCCCTCTCTTGTTCTCTTTCTCTAGAAATTAATAAATATATAATTACAATACACAAACCATTATATATCAAACTTATTCTTATTTATGTTTATGTTCTTTATATTTGTGAATATGTATGTCTGTAAATCTAAATTTTTACATACCCACCCATACCTATTCACCCACAGAGAAAAAAAAATTATTCTAGCTTCAGATATTGAAATAATAAATATAAGTATAATGAATTTCATATATATATAATTTAGAAAAAATTCACTTACTGACTGGCACAATAGGTGTTTCAATTGCACAGAAATGTTGTTGTTCTAATTCACCATACTGATAAATGAAAACCTGCTCCTAAGATCATGATAAGCTTTCTAAAATCTATTGAATAAATTCAGTTCACAGCTCAGTAAAAATGTACCAGGCATGTAACAATGCAAAGTTGAAAAAATGACACACATATATCTTTGCCTTATATTCTAGAATAATAACTCTTATTTCTGGCAAATACTATATACCAAAATAGTTTATGCCAGAACTTTAATTTCCTAGTCCTTATAATTGTGGTTTCAACTGAGGTACTGAAGCATAAAATGAGGTAAAGACAAGTATCACGTGCAAATCATGCTCAGACAAGGGATGGAAAGGGATCTCGGGGAATTTGAGTCCATTAGATGTTATTGAGTTCCTTGAGAGCAGGGACTGTCTAGTCTTTTTTTGAATCTCCTGTGTTTAGCATGTAGTAGATACTTAATAAATATTTATTGACTAATTGATTGATATTCTAAGTTTGGAACTACTTTTCTTCTACTTATTTTTTTCTTATTCTTAGGATTGAAGTCTGAGTGATGTTTAGAAAAGCAACAAAAGATCACCAATTTGGTGACCCTAGGTAGTTAGGAATGGATATTCTTAGTTATATTCATATAACTTATATATAACTCCATATGTTTATATTGATTTGTTAACAAAATGGGTTATCAGATTGATGCTGTTTCTCCTTTCTGATTGGGGAAAATCCAGACATTTCCTGGGAGTAAAACTATAGGGCTGAAGAATGAATTAAGAAAGGTTAAATGACTTAACTAAGGAAACACAACTGTTAGGTGTCAGGAGTCAGATATGAACCTAGATATTCTGGGTCATGAGAGTGGTACCACTTATGTGATCATTTGAAATAGTCCCTAGAAAAACAAATGTCTCAAACCTTGAATGAGGGGTCTTTGGGGTATTTTTTTAATAGATGAAAGAAAGAGCATTAATTTCAGAATTAGGAAAGCTGAATTTAATTTCTGATTTTGTGATTTATGAATTATGTGACCTTTAACAAGTCAGTTATCCTATCTGGACATCATCTCTAAAATGAGAAAGTTGGACTGGATGGTCTGAATGATCCTTGCCAGCTTTATAGTTCTGTGATCCTGTTTGTAAATGAATGTAAACTGAATCTTTCTAGAAGGTAGGAGTCATGCATGGTCCTCATCTGTAAAATGATGATGATGATGATGATGATGATGATGATATTGTTGTGGGTGTCAGATGAAATAAATGTAAAGAGGGGACAGTTCCTGGTGCTATAGAAATGTTATTGTTGCTAGTGTTATATGCAGTAATATTCTTCTGAAGAGCAAGGACCTCGCATATTGCTAAAGCAAAAAATAATAGTGGCAATTATTCATTTCATTTCATTGTCTGAAAATTTTGCCTGACCACAGGCCCCTTTTTTTAAAAGATTGTTTCCATGTTGTACATTGATCCAAATTGAATGTGATGAGAGAGAAATCATATCCTTATGGAAGAAGCATAAAGTATAGGAGATAGCAAGATCAGACAAGAAGATAGCATTTTTTTCCTAAATTAAAGTTAATAGTCCTATGACCATAGGCTCTTAATAAATGCTTTTTCAGACAATAAGCTATCCGTTTTTTCTAAATTAAAGTTAATAGTCCTTTGACCATAGACACTTAATAAATGTTTTTTTAAAATTTTTTTAATAAATGCTTTTTCAGACAATAAGCTGTTTTTTCTAAATTAAAGTTAATAATCCTTTGACCATAGGCTGTTAATAAATGCTTTTTAACAATTTTTTTATAAATGCTTTTTTCAGACAATAAGCTATCCGTTTTTTCTAAATTAAAGTTAATAGTCCTTTGACCATAGGCTCTTGATAAATGTTTTTTGATTGACTGCTAACGGCCAGAATGGATGCTGTACAGGAGGATGGCAAGTGCTTAGCGTGAAGGGGCATCTGGACAGGTGAGAATCGGGTGAAGGTGAAAGACGTGCTGTCAGCACCGGAACGGGGACAGCTTCCGCCCTTCCCCTTGGCTGGGCGCTGTGCTCGGGCGCTGTCTTTGGGTTTCGGTGCTGAGGTTGGACGCGCCAGCCGGGACTTCGGCCCGCGAGCATGCGCAGCTCGAGCCCTGGCTCCACCCTCCCGCTCGGCGGCCCGGCTCCCTTCCTTCTGCTCATGCGCCTCGGCCCCTCCCGCAGAGGCTGCGGCGACGTGCTGCGTCATGGTGAGCTCCTCACCTGGAGACGCGCCGACGACCCCGGAAGTGGGCCGGGGGCTCGGCCACAGCCCGGCTGCCCGGCCATAGCCCGGCGGCCGAGCCGGAGCGGGGAAGCGAGAGGCGGGGCGAGGCCCTGACCGTGGCGGGGGGCCCGGCCCGAGCCGGCGGCGGCGGTCGCAGGATGCTGAACGTGCCCTCCCAGGCCTTCCCCGCCCCCGGGTCGCAGCAGCGCGCCGCCTCCGGGGGGCGCAGCAAGGTAAGCCGGCGGAAGGCCCGGAGGCCGGGGGCTCGGCTGCGGCCCGGCCCGGCCCGGCGGGCGCGGGCTCCGCCCCGAGAGGCCGAGGGCCGGCGGGCAGCCCGCGGAGCCTGCTGTCAGAGCCCCGGGAGCAGAGGGAGGGGCGCGGGAAGGCTGCAGCCCAGCACAGGGTGCGCCGCGGGGCGGCCCCGGCGCAGGCCCGGACCGGGGCCCCGCGCAGGCAGAAGCTGCCGCTTCTCCCTTGTGCCCCCCAGCATCCGGCAGTTACTGGATAAATGCCCAACAAAAATGGTTGATGGAGGAGGAGGAGATATATTCGGTTGCAGGAAAACTAGAAATAAATAAGAACCCGTATGTGTCATCAGTTATATTGCACGTTAAGATTAGTTATCACGGTTAATCAATACACACAGTCATTTGGAGAGGGTGTTGGAAAAGAACGGGACTGGGAACACAGGTGCAGAGCTGAGGGGATCTTAAAAACTTGCATAGTCAACTCCCTCATTTTATTTATTTTTTATTTTTTGCTAGGCAATGGGGCTAAGTGGCTTGCCCAAGGCCACACAGCTAGGGAATTATTAAATGCCTGAGGCCGGATTTGAACTCGGGTACTCCTGACTCTAGGGCTGGTGCTCCATCCATTGCGCCGCCTAGCCGCTCCCAACACCCTCATTTTATTTATTTTTTATTTTTTTTATTTTTTACAAGGCAAATGGAGTTAAGTGGCTTGTCCAAGGCCACACGGCTAGGGAATTATTAAGTGTCTGAGGCTGGATTTGAACTCGGGTATTCCTAACTCTAGGGCCGGTGCTCTTTCCATTGCCACCTAGCAGCCCCCAACACCCTCTTTTTTTTTTTTTAGTTTTTGCAAGGCAGATGGGGTTAAATGGCTTGCCCAAGGCCACACGGCTAGGTCATTATTAAGCTTCTGAGGCTGGATTTGAACTCGGGTACTCCTGACTCCCGGGCCGGTGCTCTATCCACTGCGCCACCTAGCCGCCCCAACACCCTCATTTTAAAGAAAAAACTGAGACTTAGTCAAACTTATATGAAGTAAAAAGAAAGGCAAAGATAGCCTTTTGAGACACTCACAGTTAGGGGTATAACCTGGAAAAAAGATCCAGCAAGCTGAGGAGTGGTCAGAGAGCAGGAAGAGAACCAGGATAGAGTAGAGTGATGGAAACTTAGAGAAAAAAGAGCATAATCCTGCCAAAAATGGGGCAATAGAAGAGGCAACAGCTATGTGTAAACAAGACAAATACAAGATAAAATAGAGATAAATTAGAAATTAGAGTAGGGGGCAGCTAGGTGGCGCAGTGGATAGAGCACCGGCCAGGGAGTCAGGAGTACCCGAGTTCAAATCCAGCCTCAGAAGCTTAATAATGACCTAGCCGTGTGGCCTTGGGCAAGTCACTTAACCCCCCCCCCCCCCCCCCGCCTTGCAAAAACCTTAAAAAAAAAGAAAAGAAATTAAGAGTAGAGGCAAGGCAGTAATAGTAACGGGAAATCAGGGAAGGTTTCCATTAGAAGACAGTAGTATGTTGGTTGGTTGATTATTGAAGAAGGCCAAAATGACATCACTATAGACAGGACTTTAGCTGGAATTTGAAGTAAGCCAGACTGACCAGGAAAAGGAAATAGGACAAATATTATAAACTTGGGGAACAGCCAGTAAAAAGACATGGAGTTAGAGTCCTTTTGTCAACTATTGCAAGGAGGCCAATATTGCAGAGTATAGTATTAATTATAATAATAACAAGCATTTAATAATTCCTGCTCTATAAAGAGTATATTGAGGAAGGTAAGAATGGTGTAAGAAAGAGGTTCAGTTCCTACTGCAGGTAGGCAGGTACTGTAATAAATGATTTACAACTGTTAAGTCATTTGATCCTTGCAAGAATTCTGGGAGATAGGTGCTATTATCATTCCCATTTTACAGTTGAAGAAACAGAGACTAAATGTATTGTGCAAGGTCACTCAGCTACCATCTGAGTCCAGATTTGAATTCAGTGCTCTCCTCACTGTGTTACTTGGCTTCCTAAGCAAGGTGTAAGAGGACTGGAAAAGGTAGGAGGGGACCAGTACTGAAGAAGTTGGAATGCCAGTTCAATCCTGGAAGTAATAGGGAGCCACTGGATTTTATTGAATAGAGAGGTGACATGGCCAGATTTATACTTTAGGAAGATAAATTTGGCTGCTGAATGAATGGTGAATGGATTGGAGTGGGCAGAGACTTGAGTCAGGGAGACCAGTCTGCAGGATATTCCAGAAGTCCAGATGTAAGGGTATATGAGGGGCTGCATCAGGTTAGTAGAAGAGTCAGAGGAGAGAAAGGGGCAACCTATCAGAGATGTTAGATTGAGTAGGGTAGGTGAGAGAGAATGGGAGGTTGAGGATGACTCCAAGGTTTCCAGTCTGAGTGCCTGGATAATAATATGTATCTTTGACAATAATAGGAAAGTTCAGAAGCTGGGAAAAAATAATGGGTTTTGGACTTAATTGAATTTAAGATATTTATGGAATATCCAGTTTGAAAACTCTGAGAGACATTTGCAGCTATGAGTCTGGAGGTTATGGCTGCATAAATCTCTTGAGAATCATCAACATAGAGATGATAATTGAAATAGTGGAAGCTGATGGAGTCACCAACTGAAGTAGTATATAGAGGGAAAAGAAAGGAACCTTTTCAGACCCTCATAGTTAGGACACATAGCCTGGACAAAGATCCAGCAAAGAAACTGAGGAGTGGTCAGAAAGCAGAAAAAGAACCAGGATAGAATGGAGTCATGGAAATTTAGAGAGAAGAGAGTACAAAAGATAAGAGTATAATCCTTCCAGAAGCAGGAGAGGTCAAGAAGAATGAGGATTGTAAAAGGCCATTAGATTGGTCAATTAAGAGATTATTAGAGAAAATGGTTTGATTGAATGATGAAGTAGGAAGCAAGAATTTAGAGAATGAGAAGGGAATGGAGGTACCAATTTTAGATGGACTTCTTAAGATGTTTAACCATAAAAGGGCAGAAGAAGCATGGGGGTGATAGCTAATGGGGATGGACTACTGAAGTGAGGGTTCTTTTTTGCAGTTGGGAAGACATGGATATCTTTTTTAAGTGATTTATCCAAGATCTAAGGAAGTGGTTTGACTAAGCCAAATCAAAGTCATTTATTAAATACCTACCATTTTTCAGGCATTATTCTTAGCATGGCCTGACAAACCAGAATGGGGATTAAAAAAAAGGCAAAAAAGCAATTCCTGTTCTCAAGAAAAACACAGTCTAATAGGGGAGGTAACATGCAAACAACTATGTACACCTCTAAGTGTTATTATGTGATCATATCCACATAGTTGATACTATCACATATAATTTGCAAAGATGAAATGATGCTACTAAGTATCACAATATCAAGTTTTCCCTCCTTTTTGAATGATTTTGCTGTTCATGCATAATTTTGGAAGAAACTGTAAATTGTTTGAATAATTTAATAAACTCACTTTTCCTGTTAGCTGGATAAAAAGGGAGGGAAAGGATGATCGAAAGCGTGGCTTAATGAGGAAGATATGATTTTGTCTCAGTGTTGAAGAGTTTGTTTTCTGGCTCATTACTTTCTCTACTTAGTCAGATGGTGTCCAAATTATATTGAGGGAGATTGACGTAGGTAGAATAATGTAGATCAGTGTTTCACAAACTACTGCAGAGAATTTTGATCTTAGCCACATTTTTTTCCTACAAAATATTAAATATGAGATTGTTCTAATTATTTGTTGCATTTTATATATAGCAGTTTGTCATGAAAACAAGTTTAATTTCTTTTATGCACAAACTCCCTTTTATCCTAGGGAGTGGTTCCATTTCCCCAGCATCTGTGAATCCTGTCAGTATGTGTCAAAACATAGATGCTCTGAATGACCAATTTAGCTAGAAAAATGATAGATGGAGAAAGGGTATGATACCGAGAAAAAAACCAAATCATTTATTAATTTTGAGTTATCTGATCCCAGTGGTTTAATGACCCTTTCTGTACAGTCTCTCCTGGTGTTTAGTTTTCTGTTCTATAGTTCTGTGGTTAAAGACTGATTCTATTTTCCTATGGAAATTTCTTTTAAACTCTGTTGGTGAAATAATTTCTACAATCACTCATATACTTGTTCATTTTTCAGATGTTTATTAAGCATGTGTAATGCCTTTTTATTCTTAAAACAGAAGTTCTTAATCTTTCTGTGTTTTGAAATTCCTTTGGCAGTCTGGTGAAGCCTATGGATCTCTTTTCAGAATATTTCTGAATGGATAAAATAAGATAGACAGAGTTGCAAAGGAAATCAATTGTATTGAAATTCAGTTATCAAAATACTTTTTTAAAAAAGATTCCTAGATCCAAGGTTAAGGACTAATGCTCTAGAAGATTCTGAAAAAGTTATTATTTCTACCAAGACCCCATTAAAACTTTGAACAATGCTAGTTTTACTCTTTTCCATGATTTTATCATGCATTTTGTTTCTTTATAGTTGTAATATAGTTTATAGTTGTAATTTTTGTAAAATCCAGATTTTTATTTAGATAGTTATCCCTAAAACCATTTTAACTTTATTTCACTTTTCTCAAATATTTTCCTGGTGGATACCATAATGATATAAATTGTTTAGGTGACTACATTTATAAGTCTCAGCTGATTGCCCATTATTTCAGTTTTCAGTATAAAATTACAGAGAATAATTTGGACAGCTCAGAGTAGTTTGTAACAAAATTTGACATATACTAGATATTGATTTTTCAGCTTATTTCCAGGGATTTAATATGAGAACAAAAAAAATGGATTTAAGACAGGGAAAGGAGAAAAGGGAACCTTGGGCAAGATTCATCCATAAATAGGAAAATTTTTAGTTGACTTAAGAGAAGAAATTTTTCTTTCTTTTGAGGTACCTTTAAAGCAAGGCAGAAGTCTTATGGATTGGATCCGACTGACCAAAAGTGGAAAGGATCTCACAGGATTGAAAGGAAGATTGATTGAAGTAACTGAAGAGGAACTTACAAAACACAACAAAAAAGATGATTGTTGGGTATGCATAAGAGGTAAATAGTTTTTTTATTTGCTTATGGACTTAGTTGTGAATTTTGTTGTATTTTCCAGTGATAGAACCGGTAATGTTAAGTAGGAATGTAATTCACAAAAGACCTTTAAAATAAACCCCTTAGGGGCGGCTAGGTGGCGTAGTGGGTAGTGGATAAAGCACCGGCCCTGGAGTCAGGAGTACCTGGGTTCAAATGCGGTCTCAGACACTTAATAATTACCTAGCTGTGTGGCCTTGGGCAAGCCACTTAACTCCATTTGCCTTGCAAAAACCTAAAACAAAACAAAACATTCCCCTTATACTTGTATAATAGAGAATTCAATTTAAGAATATTAAATTGTTCAAACTTCTTTTTGATATTCCTTGGTATTGCTTGAGAAGTTGAATATACAAACACATCTAGAAGATAGCAAACTTCCAAAGGGGAAAACATTCTTTTATTTTCTTGAAATGAGGTAGAACAGGAAAATTAGATGCCAAATCCTCTGCTTATCTGGAACAACTAGGAACTTCAGCTCTTTGGATTGAATTCTCTTAAAGTCCCTGAGTACTTGAAACAGTTGTGACAAAATTCCTACATTTAAACTGAACTGTTTTACTCCTGAACTCTTACAGCCTTTTACAGGTTTATTTTTTTTTTAATTTTTATTTTTTTAGTTTTTTTTTTTTTTTTTTTGCAAGGCAAATGGGGTTAAGTGGCTTGCCCAAGGCCACACAGCTAGATATTTATTAAGTGTCTGAGACCGGATTTGAACCCAGGTACTCCTGACTCCAGGGCCGGTGCTTTATCCACTACGCCACCTAGCTGCCCCGACAGGTGTATTTTTATTCAAAATGGACTTCTTAAATTTTGTTTACCTGTTTTTTAAACCTAAAACACTGAACTAACAGTGGGGGGATGGGATGGGGAGATTGTTAGAGATGGGCTAAGAACCAGTCATTCACAGAGGAAATTGAAAAATCTAAAAAAAAAAGCACAGAGCAGAATTGCTTTGCAGGACTGCAATAAATGTTGTTGTTGATGATGATGATATTTTTTAAAGAAAAAATTATGTTTTTTTCAGTATCCTCAGTTTAAGATCAGGAAACTGTGTAAAACATTTCCAAAAATTGATTAGGACAAAAATCTTTTGGTAAACTTCATTTATAAAAAAAAATTCAATCAAGTACAAAGTATTCATTAAAGAATAATTTATTTTTATCCTCACAACAACCCTGAGAGGTAGGTACCATTATTATCCCCATTTTTTTTAAGATAAAGAAATTGAGTCAAACAGAGATTATTAAGTAACTTGCCCAGGCCCATGTAGCTAGTAAAAGAAGTTAGACTTGATTCAAATTTAGATTCAAATCTGAAGTTAGATTTGAACTAAGGTCTTGCTGCATCTGTGTCCAGTTCTCTAACCCCTGTACTACCTAGCAGTTAGCTTAAACTTTCTGAGCCTTAGTTTCCTCATTTATAAATGAAGGAATAGGATTAGGTGACTTTGGTCCCTTCTGGGTCCAAGGTAAATATTTTTTAATTAAGTTGTGAGATTTTCTTTCATTTTTTCATTTATGACCATGTTCGATCTCATCTGTAATGTAACATTTTTCCTTGATAGCAGGAAGGTAAATGTCTTTTCTTTGCTTTTTAAATAGAAAATGCTTATCATTTTGGCATATTTTAACCAAAATTTTTCACTCAAAACCAAAATAAAATATATCAATGAAGGAAAATAAAATTAGGAAGTGCTTGTGTGTGATGCAGCTATTACTTTTTAGATTATAAGCCTTAAGTTAAAGACTATAGGTTGTTTATTGTATCTCATATGATATCTTGGATAAGGAATTCAGTGGTTAATGTTGATTGTAACGTTCTAGAGGTTGATGGAGGATATATGAATGTTGCAGTTTGAAACAGATTTATGTATCCTAGTTTAGCAATTTAATACTTTGAAGCATGATGACACAAATAAAATTTTTTTTTCTAAACTATATAGCACTATATAGGAATATAGAAACTTCTATTATTGGATGATTATGCAATATACATACAACTTTCCACTTTAAAAAAAACAATTAATTTTTAATAATATGTCTTGTTTCTACTATATTTTCTTGTGTTTCCAGTCTCCCCAATTCCCAGAGAAACATACACTCTAATAAAGAATTTTTTTAAAAAAAAGAAAAAGAAGGGGAAAAAAACAACCAAAACATAGAAAAAATAGCTGATTTTCTCTGTAATGTTCCACATTTCTGCAAAGAAAGGGAAAAGGTGTTTTTTTATTGGGGTCAGGCTTGATTATTACAATTATATGCACTAGGCTTTGATTGTTCTGTGCTTTTTCTTTCCATTCACATAGTTGTAGTCATTGTATATATTGTTTTCCTAGCACTGATTTCTTCATTTCTAACCCTAAATTCTTTTCTAATCTAATCCTAATTCTAGATATATGGAATAAAACCCTAAAATTATGTATTTGATCATTATGCAAGATAATGGACTGTATTAAATAGACCTATATAATTGAATAAAATAATTTGTCATCAGTAGAAATTTGTATTTAAGAACCTAGGATTTAAAACTATTAGGTCCTGAGATCTAAACTAAGCCTCTAATTTTGCTAATGAAAAAATAGGCCATGTGTGGTTGTGACTTCCTCAAGCTCATATAGAAAATAAATTGCAGAGATAAGTTTTCTTATACCACATCTTATGATCCCTTATATGATGATTCTTTTAGCAGAAACAGTACCCTAATTTAGGAGTATCCTAAAATTTTTAGTCTTTATTGCCTCTGGCTGCTAAACTTAAAGTCTACCACTAGAACATATAAAACATGAACCCACTGTTTTGATAGGATAAGTTTCTTTCTTTCTTTTAGACAGATTTTATTTATTTTGAGTTTTACATTTTTTCCCCCTAGTCTTGCTTCCCCCCCCCCCCCCACAGAAGGCATTCTGTTAGTCTTGACATTGTTTCCATGGTATACATTGATCTCAGTTGAATGTGATGACAGAGAAATCTATCCTTAAGGAAGAAAAATAAAGCATGAGATAGTAAAATTACATAAGGTATTCTCTATTGTAGATAGCCCAAAACTGTCCCTCATGGTTGCACTGATGGAATGAGCAAGTCCATCAAGGTTGATCATTGCTCCCATGTTGCTGTTAGGGTGTACAGTGGTTTTCTGGTTCTGCTCATCTCACTCAGCATCAGTTCATATAAATCCTTTCATGCATCCCCAGATTCTCATACCTCTTGGTTTCTAATAGAACAATAGTGTTCCATGGTATACATATACCACAGTTTGTTAAGCCATTCCCCAATTGAAGGACATTTACTTAATTTCCCATTCTTTGCCTTTTATCATTCTTGAGCCTCCTTGACCTATCTTCACTATTTAACACTGGAGATCACTTCCTTCTAGATTCTCTTTTCTTTTTATGTTTTTATGACTATCTTTTTTTCCCATTCTGCTGACTACTCCTCAGTCTTCTTAGCTGCTTCTTCATCCAGATCATATTCAATAACTGGGTGTCTCCTAAGAGTGACTTGACCCATCTCCTTTTTTTTTTGCTCTATACTTGCTTGCTTGGTAATGTCACTAATTCTCTGTGCATCAATTATTTTTATACAGATGATTTCTGATCTCTATTTACAGCCCTATGGTCTTTCCTGAGTTCCAGTCCTGTATCATCAACTACTTTTTTAACATCTTAAATTGTCCCATGGACCTCTCTGGCTCTGCTTGTTAGAAATAGAACTTACTGAATTTCCCCCAATCTTTTCTCTCTTCTTAACTTCCCAGACTTCTATATTACTATCAAAGGAACACTATTCTCTCAGTCACCCAAACTTGAAACCTCCTTGACTTGTCATTCATCTCACATATTCTATACTTGTCCTTTTTTCTTTACTCACTCAGCCATCTTTATGTTTCAAACCCTCCTCATCTCTTGTCCAAACTATAGCAATAGCATTCTGGTTGGATTCCCTGCCTCACCTCTTCTACTCTAATTGAGTTTTCCTTTTTGATAGCAAGGTGGTTTTCCTAAAGTTTAACTCAAATCTGGCCATATTAACCCTTCTTCTTGCACTCCTGCTGAATTCTAGTGTATCCCTATTACATTTAGGATTACATATAAACTACTTTTTCTAATAATTAATTTAGAACCTGCCCTTTCCTACCTCTCAGACCTCTTATACTTTACTCTCCACCTTAAATTCTCCCTTCTAGAATCACTCATCTGCTTGTCAAGCATGATACTTTCCATTTCTAGTTTTCTTCCATACCTGAGATGTTCTGCTGCTTTCCCTTCCTGCTGTCTTTAGTTTCCCTGACCTTCATTACTCAGCTCAGATCCTCTCTATTCCTGGGGGTGACCTCAGCTGGTGACCCCAGCTATTAATGTTTTAATACTTTCTCCTTTCCTATATGTGAGTATGTACACACATATATGTACACATACTCACATGTATATGCATGTTTGCCTACTACATACATACTTACACACACATGTATTTTATATATCCTTAGATGCTTAAATGTTGTCTCCATAGTTGAATTTAATTTCCTTGAGGACCAGGACTTTTTAACTTTCTTTGTATCCCCCAAACTTAGCTCAATGTCCGGTACATTTAAGTGCTTTGTCAATTTTTATTAACTTGACTTCACAGGAATTCCCCATGCTGAAGAAAATCATAGGTCTGGTTCTATATACAAAACAGGTCTATTATGTGGGATATCCCACAAGTCTTAGTGTGGATTATTAAAACTTAAACTGCTCCATGGCTTTGAGGACATCCTGTATAATGTCTGCGTCAGGTTTTTTATAAGTTAATACTCTGATATTGACTGATATTTTTATGGTCAGCCTAACCTTGTCTTGATCAAAGTTGCCTTGCAAGAAGGTTGTGTAATAAAAAGATCAGAAACCTTAGATATAGAGGGAATTTCTTATTTAAAAGCTAAATCTTTTATAAAGTCAGTTAACAAGAAGTATTTATTAAGTGCTTACTATGTGGTCTCAGAAATATCAGAAGGTGGAGTTCATTGCATTTACTTTCCTCCCTCTGAGAGGATTTTTAATTCTTAGTAATAATGTAGAAACTCCTTCAGAGGCAGAAAAAAAGGACAACTACTGTGGGCTTGGAGAAGTATATGACTCATTGCTGTCTTACTAACGCATCTGAACTGAGATGAAACAAAGCATTATGGTTCTCTATATTAGGAGAGTTCATTTATGAATTTCTAGCCCAGTTGAAGAAGGGAAGGCCAGCTTGTCAGTCGTGCAAATAATTTTTTTTCAATTAATCGGTAAATGTGAGTTAGGTGAAAAATATGCATCAGTCTTAGGACCAAGTCATTAGCAGAGACATTAAGGAACTAGGTGGTTAATATAATCAATCAACATGAATATCAATGGATATGTGTATATATATATATATATATATATATATATATGACCAGACCTATGATATTTTTCATCATGGGGAATTCCTGTCAAGTCAATAAATACTGATAAGCACTTCTATACACCAGACATTGTTATTTGAGTTGTTTGCATACTCAGTAGAGAATTGGACAGAGTAGCAGTCAGGGAAGTTAGATTTGCCATCAGGAATAAAGCTTCTACTGAGGCAAAGAAGCTAGTCTTTCTGCTCTGAATCAAAACCTGCCTTTTATAGATTCTTTTGCTCTTTGGTGAAATAACTCAGAGTTTGAGAACTTCTGTTAACCGCTGGTACTCAAGAAATTACTTTGTGAAACTTCATATATTCATTCACCATTCATTAAATGCTTACTTTTTGTTGTATCCTAAGCTCCTTATATTCATAGGATCATGGGTTTAGAGCTGGAAAGGCATCTGATTGTCTAACTTATCCTACTGATAAAGAAACTGAAGCTCAGAGAGGGCTAATTGACTTGTCCAAGGTACCATGGAAAACAGCAGAGTCAAAACTTGACCCAATGTCCTGACTTTATCTGATACTTTTTCTTCAACTGTTCAAGTGGACCAGTTGAGAACAAGAAATAACAGATAGAACAAGTGCTATACTGGTACTTAGAATTAAATAACTGAAGAAATAGTCCTCTGTTTGTAAAGGTCACTGACAAGAATTACACAGAATGAAGAATAGTTTGGCTGTGACTTTCTAGTTTCTCATTTAAAATAAGTTTTAAAAGAAAAAAAGCAAATAAATGAATTTGTTACTTCAAAATATAGCAACAAAGATTAATTAAAACAAGTCAAAAAAGTTACAGTAAAGAATCACCAAGAATTAAGCAAAGATTTTTAGCTACAAGCTATTAGTAGCCATGTTGGTGCTGGTTAAGTGAGGAGATGATCCTTTTTATTTTTTTTAGGAGGGAATGTTGCAGGAAGTTCCCTTTTAGTTTATGTCTCAGGTGTTATACAGTCATCTATCTTCGGAGAAGAGGAACCTGTGATTCATCAGAGTCAGCTTAACTTCCCATTTGGGGGGGAGGTAGGACACCTTCCCTTTAACCTAGGTAAAACTAGTAGAAAGCAAGGATAACCCACACTTTTATAAAAGGCCTCCCAAAAGTCCTAATAGCTTAAAGCTGCACTAAGATCTATGAAATAACTTCTAAGATTTAGAAAATATTTTGCTCACTAAAATCCTGAGCCAAGTAGTTTTTAGGGAGTGAGGTAGTATAGTGCACAGAATGCTAGTTTTGGAGTCAGGAAGGACCTAAATTTTGCCTGTCGTAAAATAGGAGATAAGAGCATCAGCTTCACAAAGTTGTTACACGCATTAATTGATATAATATATATGTGTGTGTGTGTGTGTGTGTGTGTGTGTGTGTGTATACACACACATATATGTAAAGTTATTTGCAAACCTTAAAAGTGCAAACTTTAAAAGATTAGCTACAGTTATATTATTTTTCCCATTTTAGAGATGAGGAATCTGAGCTTTAGAGATAGACTCATTTTCACATATTAAGTCTCTTTTGTGAAGTTCAAACTCATGTCTTCTGATTGAAAGTTCAGTACTTTCTATTGTATCTTTCTTAGTGCAATCAATAAACAGTCTTTTCTTTATTTACAAAATGTATATAAGCAAAACAGTTATAATCAAACTTGAAAAATAACCTCCATAGTTGCTCGCAGAATTCTTGGCATATAGTAAACACTGAAATGTGTTTATATATCAGATTGAATTGAATTGAATGTATCATTTACAGATCTCTACTAGACTGTGTTTCGTTACTTTACTTACTGTTAATTTGCACTTTAAACTGCATTTATTTTTTAAAAGTTCTACAATTCAGACATTTCATTAATTTGCTTCTTTTGTTCCCTCTTTCTTAGTTAATTCAGAGTAGAAAAAAATTGATTGTGTCTTTTGAGTCCAGAGATTAAAATTCTTCAAAATATGTAATTCCTTTGCTGAACACAAGATGGCAAAATGGTCACGTCACTTGCAATGTTGACAGTTTGAATTAACTGTAACATACCATTTTAATAGTTTTATACCATTTTACTCTTATCTTCACATTAGATTAAAATTTCTGTCAGGTAAAATGGACATATGTAGTTGTTTGAAATATGTCACACCCAGATAGATGGTTCTATTTAATGGTGCCAGGATTTAATTTTTGGTTAAACGTAGCCATAGCCAGAATAATGAGCATTTTAATAGGGAAAGACAGCACAAGATAGTTGAAAAGGAGTGAGAGGGACAAAATACCTGTGATGAGAGAAGGTAAAAAAGTAGTTCAGAGAGTCAGGTGTTAAAAAGCATGGTTGACCTAGGTACCTCCTCATTTCTCTTTCATGTTTCTCTTCCTACTTGTCTGACTTCAGTTGCCTTTCTTGTCAGCTAGGTGACCCAGTGAATTAAGAACTGGGCCTGGAATCTGGAAGACTCGAGTTCGAATCCAGCCTTAAATACTTATTAGTTCTGTGACCCAGGATAAACCGTTTAACCTCTGTCTGCCTCAGTTTCTTCAACTATAAAATAGGGTTAATGACAGCATGTTCCTCCCAGGGTTGTTGTAAAAATTAAACGAGGTAACATTTGTAAAGCATCTGGCACAATGTATGGTGCCTAGTAGACACCATATAAATTTTTATTTCCTTTCATTCTCCTTGCTCATTTTATATATGGCATGCTATCTCTTAACAGGACAGCTCCTGAGCATGAGAAAGTCAATAGAAGTCAACCAACAAATGTTTAGCCTGCAAATACTGTGTACTGGCTACTGCATTATATTCTGAGGATACCAGAAAACAAAGCAGCCCTTACCTTCATGGAGCTTATATTCTAGTAGGGGGATTAGCAGGTACAATCAAAAGGAAAGCAAAATTAAAAAATTAACACAGGGCAATGAATAGGAATAGAATTAGCCTCTGGGATGAAAATTGGGAAAGGCATATATGGAAAATAGTATTTCAGCTGAACTTTTTAGGATATTAGGGATTCCAGGAGGCATATAGGAGGGAAAGCATTTCAGGTCTGGAGAAATTTAGGCTGTTCAAAGGTACAAAGATAAATGATGGAATGTCAAAGGTAAGGAATGGTCAAGAAGGACAGTATGATTGGACCAACATGTATAATAATCCTAGAGAAAGAGTTTGTGAAGGACCAAAGCAGGAAAGAAAACTTAAAAACAATTGGACTAAACCAAGTATACAGAAAAGAAGTCCATGTTGAAATAACTCAGTTTTGAGGACATTGAGAATTTGGTTGGTCCTCAAGACATCTGGAAGAAGGGAAGATAGTAAATGTTTACAGAAATCATGGTGTGATTTTACTATAGAAAAAAGGCCATCAACATAGAAAAAAGGGAAAAACTGGATTTTGAATGCAGAGTAAAAGCGTAACTATTCACTTTTTAAAAATTTCTTTTATGTTTTCCCCCTTTAGTTCTTTCACAGCTTAACTAATGTAGAAATCTCTTAAACCCAATTTTATATTCACCATTTATATCAAATTCTTTGCTACCATGGGAGGGGCCTGGGAAGGGAGGGTGATGAAAAAATGTGAAACTCAAAAAAAACAGGGGAGAACAGTTTGTTCCAAGGTAACTGCAGTGGATGCTTGATCAGTTATCCACTGAATCCTGGGCCATCCCCCATCTTAACTTTTGTCTTTCCACTGGACTTCACTGAAGAGTAATAACTGATGACTTTGTGTAACTCTACCTCAGACAAGATATCACTCCATGATATCATTGGTTTTTTTTTGAAAATGAAGGAAACACAATAACTACTATCCCCTATCTCATTTGCCTTCATAACTTTTGAGTAACCCTGATGAAAATATGTTAAGAAAAAAGGTGGGCTTTTGCAAATATTCTATAGTAGTTCATATTATTACAATTACAATTTACCTTAAAGGTATATACACTATAAAGTGATATTGTTTTTTAGAAAATTATTTTTTACTTGGTAGTGTAAAAATACTACTTTAAGGTCTTTTTTTCCCAAAAGATGTATAGATATGTTAAGATTATATGAAATTACTTCATAGATACATTTATAGAGATAACTTTTTACTCCTGGTTATCAAGTGAGTTCTAAAACAGGGGTGCTGAATGCTTGCTAAAAGTGCTTATGGAGGTTCTTTAGTTCTAGCTCTGAATCCATATGTAAAAAGGAGTCCTAGTATGAGTATTTCTTCCCCCTTCATGTAGGAGATGGAGTAGGTATACAGAATAAAACAGATTTTTAGACATGATTATTAGATTCATTTGATTATGTTAACTTTTTACAGGGGAAGGGGTGTGTTGGTGTGTCTGAGTCTGTGTGTGTGTGTCACAGAGAGACACAGAAAGACAGGAAAAGAAGTAGTGTTATTGATGTATTCCAAAAAAGGAGAAGAGTATCATTTGAAGAAAATGTACAAGAAGAGATTAGAAGGGGGTTCAGATAGCAACAGACAAGGGAAACAATTTTGGAACTACTATGTTAAAATAAGCTACATATACATATGAGCTCTGCAGTTTCATAAAGTCTTCTTTTTTCTTCTACTTTGTGTGGAAATATTCTTGTTTGTCTGTTTTTGTCAAGTCCAGAATAAGAAAACAGTTTTTTAAAAATGTAGTTCAAGAGATGTATTACTGTAAAAAGAAGTGTCCTAGACTTGTAGAGAGAATGAGGACAAACAAATAGAAAGCCCTTGTGATTTATTGAAGTTGTCCTTTTGTGGAATTATCTTTCCTAAATTTTCACGTAAGTTTTTAAGTTCCTATGTAATTGAGTATAGTATTTTTTTAAAAAAACAATTTTTTTTTCTCTTCATTGTGCATTTTCCTTTTAAAAATCTTTGGTTTTTGTCACTTTGTTTTACCTTCTCTTTACCATCTTCAATTTTTTTAGTTTTTTTTCCCAAGGCAATGGGGTTAAGTGGCTTGCCCAAGGCCACACAGCTAGGTAATTATTAAATGTCTGAGGCCGGATTTGAACTCAGGTACTCCTGACTCCAGGGCCAGTGCTCTTTCCACTGCATCACCCAGCTGCCCCTTTACCTTCTCTTTAAAAAGAAAACAAAACAAAGAAACATCAAATTAGCTAATGCATCAGTCTTGGTTTTGTTTTCATTTAAAATGTCCTCTTTTGAACTTGCTTGGGAGTATTAATTTGTTCCTTTACTTTTTAAAATTGACTGCTTAGTTTATTAATACTTTGCTTTGTCCTTTGATCTTATTAATTCTGAATATCAAAAATTTGCCTCTAGTAACCTGCTTTAGTTTCATCTATGAATTTTTGGTATGTTCTGGCACAGAATTTTCTTCAAAAATAATTTTTATTGGTTTCAGTTGGTCTCCAAACTGACCATATTAAAGATCTAATCACTAAACTCCATTTAGATCTTCATTTTTTGTTCATATTTCCTTTACTGAGTTAATTTTTTAAATCAAATTTTAGCCTGCAATGAATATATTGAAGACTTCTACTCTTTTATTTTATGTTATTTTTTTAAATGTCTTATCATTGTAAATGTCCTACAGGTCTGCCAAATAAGTATGGTTTCTAAACTATTCACTCATTTCCACAAGCCTATCAAATCCAGTTTTTTTCAACATTTTGTTCATGTCTGTAATTTCGTATTTATCTTTTTGATGTATTTGTGAAATTACAAAAGAAGCAAGTTACTTCTCCTTCCGTATTTTGTTTCCTCATCTGCAGAATGTGGATAACAATAATAGCACTTACTCCACGGGATTTTTTTGATAACTCATTTGAAATAATATTTATAAAATGGCTTTCAAATTGCTGTTGGTTTCATTGTTGTCATCATCCTCATCGTCATTTATTACTGGTAGGGGTTTTTGTATTTCAGTTATTGTTTCTAAGTACTTACTATTATATACTTACAATTCGATATATTCAATATTAATATTATTTCCATATCTGTGGTGTCTTTAAAAATGATGTTTTTTCTCTTTTTTGTGTGTATTTTCAAGATATCTTTTTTGTTTTTACTATGGCTGTGTGTGTGTGTGTGTGTGTGTGTGTGTGTGTGTGTATGAATTAATATAGAGACTTCAAGTAAAAAAAAAAAAACAATTAGTAAGATTGTGCAGTAATTTAGGCAAGAGAGTATGAAGACCTGAAGAAGAGGTTGTATTCAAGAGATATTGTGGAGACAGAAACAGCAAAATTTGGCTACTGACTGGATATATGGAGTAAAGGAAAGTCAAGGATATATGGAGTAAAGGAGTCAAGGATAACACCAAAGTTATAAACTTAAAGTAAGGAACCTGCAAGATGATGGTTGATACCTTTGACAGGAAAAGGGAAGTTTGGAAAAGAAGAGTTTAGAAAAAAAAACTACTGTGTTCAGTTTTGGCCATGTTGAGTTTATATCCAATTTGAAATGTCCAATAGAAACTGGATATAGTACAACATTTCAGGGGAGATACTGAACTGGAACTGTAGATAAGGGAGTCATCTACATAGAGGTAACAGTTAAAATCATGAAAGCCATGAAGTCACAGGGTAAGAATGTAAAGAGAAGAGGGCTTAAAACAGAACTTTACTAGCATAGTAAAGATGGCAGAAGGTAAAGAATGAATAGCAATATATTGTATTGCTATTTGTTCCTTTCTCTTTCAAATCTTGGTAGTCAGTATATTTATTAGAAAATTAAACATTGGCATTTTTCATTAAATACCCTTTTGAAGTTAGCAAGATTATAAATTCCAGGGTTTTTTTTTAAATGAGCGTTTCAGAATACTTTATTTTGTTAACTTAAAAAGTAGTTTATGTATATATGATTTATCTTTGTGTTACTGCAGGACTTGTTTATAATGTTAGTCCATATATGGAATATCACCCAGGTGGGGAGGACGAACTGATGCGAGCTGCAGGCTCAGATGGTACAGACCTTTTTGATCAGGTAAGATGCCAGAAGTAATGAAATATTGTTATTAAAAACAACTTTTAAATTTGGAGTCAGTGAGGCTTGGATGCTTTGTAGAAAATTTAAATGTGTTTTTGAGAGAAATACAATTCTGTCTGTAAACTTCAAAAAATAATTAAAATATTCTTTCATAAACTATTTCTATCAGTTCTACATAGAGAGAAGAGGAAAACCTTGGGAGAGACATTTGCACTAAAAATAAATCAGACTATTTTAAGGTCTGAGATTAGTTAATTGCCAGCATGGTGAAATGGCTTTTTGAAAATGATTCCCTATGATCCTTTCTAGCATCAAATTCTATAGGCTAGTTCTTAGAGGAAAATATATTTCTTATGGAAAGCTACTTTTCTCAAATTTTACTTTACATAGTCTTGTGATAGTAGTGATTTATTTTTGTTCCAGTAGTTTCTTGTTCTCAAGAGAGATAGTTTGAGTTAATCAAAGGCTATTGAAGCTTTTTTTTAAGTTTAATTTTATCTGCTTTTCTTCCATTATTTTCTTTTGCTATTATAATTAGAATTTATTTTTTGCTTGTTCCTTTGGGACCAGTCAACCAGATAAAACCTGGCTTTTATTTAGTCAAACGATACCTAATTACTCTTTTGATAATGGCTAATCTTTAGTGACATCTTTCTTTGACTATTTTTTAAGAAAGACATTTAAATTTAGAGAAGTCTTTATTTACTTGTGGGTAGCAAATTTTCTGGTTTTACCCTTTTTTATTTTTTTAGTTTATCATTTATTTAGATAATTGAGACAATTTTTCATTTAGAAATTTCATTATAACTAAAGGATGTTGTTCATTGACTGGCTAGAAGGACCCCTTTTGATCTTCAACAAATTGTGGGACTGGGAATTATTAATATCCTTCTCAGACTGGAGAGCAGCTGCACATTAATCTTGATACCATTCTCTTGAGGGAAACTCTTATGGGCTTATTAGGAATGTTTCCAGGTGGCATTTGACTTGTTGATAGCTAGAGATGCAAACTGAGTAGGAGCCTTTGGGAAACATTTCTGAGAATGTGAAAGATATGTATGTATGGTTTATATTGTTTCTATATCTATGAGTCTCTTACCATTCACTTTCAAGATATATAGCTCATTCTCTCCATAGGCAGAATGTTGCAAAATGATCTAAAACTGCCAGAGCACAACAAAAGAATCATATACCTTAACTTTACAAGATGTAACCCTACTAGCTAGAGGATACTGTTTTTTGCAATAGCCTCTAACCTTAGCAATTGAAATTGCATCTTCATTTGACAGACTCTTTTCTACTTGACTGTTTAAATTACTTATCAGTTTATTCACCATAGGAGTAAATAACTCTATGTTCTTAATACCTTTATGAAGCTCTTTGCTTCTTTAAAGCATTTCAGTGTTTTAAGATAGTGAGAATGTTATAAGCAACTCTTTTGGACTTGAACAATGTTATTCAGTTTGCTGTTAGTCAAAAAATAGGTTGCTATGCAACTCTCTTTAAGAGAACTAGAGGCCAATCCATAGGAAAAAAAACAAACCAAAATCAAGGCAAAAACAAAACTCACAGGAAGGTTATTAACTTAATATACCAATTAGGTAACTCAGAGCAGAATATTTTGATAGTGTGGTAAATTAACTGTTGTAAAAATAGGATAATTTATTTTAAATGTTGCATGAAGTCAAGTAGCTTCTTTGTTGTTATCTATTCTCCAGATTTCAAGGGATCTAAAAGTCTGCTTATTTTGTTTTTTATTCTTATTTAAATGCCACCTGAATACCATTCTCAACACCATGATTATTTAATGAAATTATGCTCTTGAACCTCTAATTTTCCATCTTAGAATTATGAATTTTTAATTTTATCTTACAAAGGATTATGTCCTATTTTATCATCATGATGTTTAAAATAAATAAATGAATGCCAGTTATACATGAATTTATTAGAATTTTATTGGAGAATAGTCCTTGAGAAAACTAGTTAAAAGGTATTTTATTAAATTTCATAAATCTTCATTTCACTTTTCTCTAGTAAAGGGAATTTTAATTTACTAATCAGTTTTATTTTCAAAAAAAGCCTTATTTTAATTTTAGGAAATAATTTTCTTAGTTTTCCTGTTTTATTGGTGAAATCATATCCATATTAAATTTGCTTTCCCCTTCTACATTGCCAGGATTCATTTATGGAGAATTGTAAAGTAGTTGGACTTGATTTTTTAAAAAAATCTACAATTCAAAAAACCAAGTTGATATACTTGGCTGCTTTAAGATTTTCATTATACATAAAAATATTATTTTAAAGAAAATGCTATCCTAGATAAATATTATTTTCAAGTGATAATTTTTTTTCTCTTTCCCCAACTCTCATCTCTCCATTTGTTCTCTTTGATAGAACCAGCATTTAAATTATTTGGTGTAAATTCTTAGTTGCTTGAATATATTAGATGCTACTCTCTTTTAAAATGAGGTCTTATAAGTATGTTTTGTTTGTAATGATCCTCTCCTTTTTCAGGTACATCGTTGGGTCAATTATGAATCTATGTTGAAAGAATGTCTTGTTGGCAGAATGGCTGTCAAGCCTGTTGCTGTTGCTAAAGGTATGGTGTATTAAATGTACTTTGAAGTTTCGGAATTGGAGTGCCACACAGAAAATCTTTATTTTGCTTTCCCTTTTACTACCAAAGTAGCAGTTATATGTTTTTTTCTTACTTTTGCTTACTTTGTAAGTAAACATCTGAATGTTTCTCTTAAACTTGTATTTTTATATTTTGACCTCTTCCAGAGGGAAAGCTCATTGTTGAGATTTGTAATATTAGTATGTAGAAGCAAGGTTCATTGTACTTCTTTAGCCATTGCTTTATTTTTAGTGTTCGTTTTTCATATTTACATCCAATAAATGCTTACTGTTGTAGAGAAATCTAGAAATGGGGACAGATCAGTCAGTAAGAGACAGTTTAAATGAGACACAAATAAGTAATTCTAAAACTCACCACTCTATTAATTATGAAACCATAGAATCAGAGCAAAACAGTATTATGTTGTTTTTATTGTATGTTTTTTGGTGGAGTAATAATTTCTTTTTCCTAATATTATGGTAGTGATGTTCATTGTCATTTTTAACTATCTGTTTGGAACTTAGATCAGAAAGTTTCATTCTTTCTTTCTCTATTTGGTGTGTAGATAAAAAACTCTTGAATATTCCCTCTCCAGCAACCCCATACTTTACAGAACTATTTGTTTCTCTTTCTCACGTGTGAGGGATGTACAAAGGTGGGTGGGGAAACTGATGTGAAAAAAGGTGACATGACATCCCCACCTCCCTTAAACCTTCATTTCATTTGGTTGAAGGCATAGAGGAATATTTATTCCAGTGGCAATTTTTCTTCTTCAAATAAGACTTGAAAGTACAATTAGAATGATTTTTTTAATGAGTTCTAAAAAAGCCCTTGACCTTGGTTCTTTTATGGAATGGAAGTAGGAGACTCTTTTGTTGTGCTTATCTTTATTCTTTTTTTTTTTTTTTTTTGCAAGGTAATGGGGTTAAGTGGCTTGCCCAAGGCCACACAGCTAGGTAATTATTAAGTGTTTGAGGCCAGATTTGAATTCTGCTACTCCTGACTCCAGGGCCAGTGCTCTATTCACTATGCCACCTAGCTGCCCCTTATCTTTATTCTTAATAATGACTACTTCATTAAATTCTTTGCTTAAATGCAAGTCTTGATTCTACATATTGTATAAAATATGTTCCATAATATAACTCTGGATGAATAAAAGAAGAAAAGCTTGTTTTTATTCACTGCCACTGATTTCTTATGCTGCTGATTGTGATTTTGTGAAAAGGTAGCTTTAACCTTTTTTGTGCCTCATTTTTTCCTGATTATAGTATTATTTGTTCTCTCTATATACTTCAGAGATCTCAAGATGTTAGTTCTTTAGAAAAAATTGTGATCTATTAAAGCTTCCATATGTCTCTGATTATCTCATAGTCTTCCAACCAATCTAAGTTATACAACTTGTTCCCCCAGCTTTTGTTTTTATTTTTATTTCAAGGAATAGTATGAGGAAATACTGATACAGGAGAAATAACTGTGAAAACAGTATCCCTCTCACTCTCAATCCCAAGATCCTAAGGGAGTTATTTTTTTTATTTAATTCTAGAAATGGAGACAGAATCATCCTGCTTTTTTATCACCCAGTATTATGGCTTGTTATTAATGAAAGCTCAATTTCAGATGTGAAATATTTAGTACACAGCACATGATTTATATAATTTTTTGTTTATTTGTATTCTTAGGAATAGGGACTTCTGAAGTAAACATACACTTTAATTACTTATTTTAGATTAACTGAAAAAATCTGATGACATTAGAATAATGTTAAATTTCTTGAAACCAATGGTATTTGGTGTTTTAATATTTAATTCTAACTTCTATTGTAAATATTTTTTAAAATTATAGTAATAAGAATCTAACCTTAGGACTTCATAGATCATTTTGAAAATTTATTGTAGGTTAAAACTTAGCAGTGCTTGAGATTTGAAATAATTTTAAAGGTTTTAAATGTGTCATAGACATGTTTGTATGAACACACATGTGTTTTATATATATGCATACTTGAATCTGCATACACATACATACATATTCCAGTTCTTTGAGGTCTATTTGGAACTCAAAGTTCTATATGGATTCTTTCCCTAGATTTCTATGTGATTCTTCTACCTTTGTATTTATCTTCCATACTACCAAAATGCATTCCCTGGATGGAAGTTGCCAACCTTAAGAAAATGTCTTGTTTGCAGAGACTTTTCTGGTCTGTACCCTTTTCTAAGATAGAAACTTGAGTAAAAGTGAATCCTGATTGACTTGAGAATTGCAAGTTTTCTCTCCTACTATGTTTTAAATATTGTTTTTGTATACTCTGTGAATATTTCACTTCAGTGCTTCAATGTGTTAATTGGTTCCCATTTGCCTCCAACTATGTATGTATGTACATGAGGGTAGGAAATGTCTTTTACTTCTTTTTTTACACTCTCAGCACTTAGCATATAGTAAGATAAAAATTCCTGAGCTTAGTGTTGACCCACTTTTCTAGCCTCAATTTGATATTATTCCCCTTTACAAATCCAATCATATTGAACCCCCTTTACTAATCCAGTCATTTTGATTATTCATGAAGAAATTGAGGTAATAAGTTTCTAACTGCACTCATTTTAATTACATGATAAGGATTCAGCATAAAAACTACGTGTAGCATCCAATTGAAAGGTAATGATGTTCATTATGGCATACTGAAAAAATAATTGGATCAGTCAGGAAGATGGGGTTTACCCTCATTATCCATCAGAAATCCTATACTATTTATGATTTTTAATATATCACTGAAATTCAATGCTTATCAGATACTTGTATAAAAAAGACTGAGAGGGATATTAAAAGTTTGACTTACAGAATTGACTTTTAAAAAGATTCTTTCACAATCGTAATGGATTAAAAATCTAATAAATATTGGTAAATGTATAATTTATGCAAACTCAAAATAAGAAGGGGGAAAAAAAGGTGATAGTTTTATTGAACTTCAGTAACAGAATTATAGGGTCCAGAATGAAAAGGGGAATAGACCTCTTCCTTGGTCAGCCTGATCTACAATCTTGTGAAGAAAAGGGGCTTAAACTCTTTTTACTTGGTGTCAACAGAAGTAGGAATAGTGGATCAAAGTTGGGAGAAGCAAATTTTGAATCAGTATAAGAAAGAACTTCCTGACAAAGAAACTTGTTCAGAAGAAGAATGGACTGTCTGATGTGGTACCACCACTACAGAATTTGCAGGTTCTGATATAGTAATAACATTACAGTTCTGCTTAAGAATGGCTCAACTTTCAGCATCTTTTCTGGCTTTGTGAGTATATAGATAGAGGTACTGATGAAATAACAGTTCGAAATACATACACATACAGTTTTATGTGACTGACTTAAATTCTTGGAAAGTCTACTTCCTGGCACCACCACTTGTTAGCTGCCTCTAGCCCTGACTGAAGACCACCTTTTTTAAGAGACCTTTCCAGTACTGTCCACTCTAGTACTTTGGATCTCTTTTATCTATGTTGGAGAATTCTGTATGTACTCCCAGCCCTTAGCATAGTTCCAGGTACATTGCAGATGCTTAATAAATTTTGATGGATTAATTGAGCTCTCTCTTAATTAGGATGTAAGCTCTTTGAAAGCAAAGGCTATTTTTACTTTTTATTTGTATCTCCATTGTTTAGCATTGTATCTGGCATGTTGAAAAATTTAACATATTCTTGTTGATTAACAGAAAACTCCACGGTAACACTAGTTACAGAAGTAATCTGGAATAATTTTAGAAAGCCAATGGAAGATTAATTTCTAGTTGTTCTTTTAAAAAAATTTCAGCCAAATGAATATTCAGCAACTTTTTACAGTCACATAAATACACAGCTACAACCAAGAAATAATTATCACATGATGTAATTTTCTTCCCCAAAAAACAAATTGTATACAATGTTTTTTTTTTCAGTTTATGTGACTTTTTTAGATAGGTTCAAAATACTTTGCATAAAAAATGTGATCCTCAGGCATATTGACTATATTATACCCTGAAAGTCAATTTAATCTGCTTGTGCTATTCTTTAGTCATGGGTTACTTTTAAATAAAAGTAAATGATCATGTTCATAACTACAACAGCAAAGACAGAATTTCTGATCCAGGCTAGATGAGGGTAACTAAGCTGAAACAGCAGGAATCACACATCCAATTGATGGTTAATGACTGAAAATTGCTTTGAAGCTTAATATTAGAGTTTTTTAGATCATGATGCTTTTCCTGACATTCCTAGAACAAATCTTTTTATATTAACTTTTTGTGTCTGCACTTGTAAGCGATTTTGTTAATGTTAAAAGCATTTTATAGTAAATTGTTTTCGTTCTTCTTTTTGAGTTGCTTTAAACAGTTAAACTAGTTCATGGAAACCTTAAGTTCATAATTGTCCAAGACCAAGCTAATCAACCATCCTACCCATTAAGGAAGTGATCCTCTGTCTGACTTCATTACTTCCCCTAGTCTCCCATCATTGAACATCTTGCTTCTCTTTGATTTTTTTCCCCTTGTCTCAAATATCCATTCAGCTCCCCAAAACTATTGACTTTTCCTACTTAAAAATTCTCATTATTGTTCTTTTTTAAAAATCCTTACCTGGTATATAAACCCTCCAGTCTGGATTGGGAAAGAATTTCCTCATCCAGGAGTTTCTTTGCCATTGAAATTACAGATCCAAGCCCCATCACTAATTATCTGTGTAATAATTGTATGCCCAATGGTGTATTGATGGGAATTTATTGAGAGTTGCACTGTATGGAGAGGTTGTAATCTGCCCCACTGAGAGAAATATTGACAATATAGAGATTGCAAATCCATTAAGGGATTGATCAAATCCCTTACTTTCTCTGGCCTTCTATTTTTCCATCTGTAAGATGAGTGAGTTAGCTAAGACAACCACTATGTCTCTAACAACTCTAAGTCATGACCCTAAAAGATGGTGACCCTCCTGTACCCCCAATAGTTCCTATAGAGCACAGTGTCTACTTTGTCTGACATTAAAGGTCCTTTGAACTCTTGCTTTGTATCCTGACCTCATACTACTCCCTTCTGTATATTTTTCATCCAAGCCAAACTGGGACATATTCTATGGTTCACTATCCATCCTTATATTTTTTGCTTCCTAGAAATCCTTTTGCTGTAACACTCTACCCTCCCAAGTATTATTATTTGTAAATTATAGCCCAATTTCCCTTTGTAGTGTCCGTTCACTTTTTATATCTAATATAGCATTTTGATTATGTACTTTATAAGAATGTGCTATATTATATACTTAGTATGATATATTAATGTCCTTAATACGATATGTGATTAAATACCATTGTTATATGTGTTATGCACTCCCCCCAACTCCCACTAGATTGTAAACCCCAAGAGAGTAGGGAACTTATTTGAACTTTATCTTTTATTAAGCATTTTGCACAGTACTTCATTGAATTAGATTACTGCTGTTTGAGCAATGAGTCAGTTTTCTCTTTTGTACTTGAATCAATAATAATAGTTCACATTTTCATAATGTTTTTAAGGTACTAATCATGATTTATAGTCTATGATTTTTTTATTGATGATTATGATGTTTGTCCTTTGTTCTCAAAGAAGACCATGACTTCAGGGGTGTGATGCCATGACAAACATGTGAATTGGATTTGAGTTGAGGGGGTGCTGTGCTAATTCACCAGCCTCACTTTCTCCTCCAGAGTCATCTGGGTCCAGGGGCCAGAGATAAATCAGAAAAACTGGAGATGGCCCTGGATGCAAGGCAGTCAGGGTTAAGTGACTTGCCCAAGATCTCACAGCTAGTAAGTGTCAAGTATTGCTCTATCCACTGTGCCACTCAGCTGCCCTCAACTATAGTCTATAGTGACAATCACCAATTTGTAATTTGCTAAGTTAAATGTTAAGCATAGATAGATTTGCACTAAAGTTTTATTTGAATTTAGGATTATATTTTACTTAGAATTAGAACAATTGATCAATATAGATAGCAAGGTAGAAAGAGTTCTGATCTTGGAATAAGGAAGAATTGAGGTTGAATCCTGTTTCATATACTTTACTAGTTATATGAATATGAGCAAGTCAGCCTCCCTCAACCTTAGATTTCTCTTCTGTAAAATGTGGATAATAGCACAATAGGGCTCTTTTGAGGATCAACTAAGATGATAGATGTAAAGAGCTTTGTAAACTTTTTCAATGCCTTGTAAATATTAGGTATTGTTATTGTTGTTATTTTTTTAGTTGGAAGTGTTTTAAGATCCCTTAATTTTACCAGTGAAGAAATTAGCCTATATAACTGTTGTTACGTGATCTATAGAATTTCTTCCCAAATACAGAACATAATGGAGCATAGTTTGCTTTCATAAAATTTTATTTAATAATTATGCATATTAGGATTCAATAAAATGTTTCTAATAATTCAGAGGAAGAATCAAAGTAGCATTGTTTTCTCTAATATCTTTGAACTACTTCAGATTGATCAAGGACTATTAGTTTATCATGATCATGTTACATCTCTTTTGTTTGCTGTATTTTGTTTTTATATTGCAAATGTGTACAGATTTCTCTCCCTTTTTGAGAAGTCTCTTGTATCAAAGTAAAAAAAGATCTGAAATTACATATAGTATTTCATGCAGTAGTAAACCCACTTCCTTATTTAAAAAGAACAAAAATTAACAACAGAAATCTATTTTATTTCCCTTCTAGTCACCCAATTAAAAAAACAAACAAAAAGTTTCTTGTAACAAATATACATAATCAGACAAAGGAAATTTCTTTACTGTGTATGTTTATGTATGTGTATATTTGTATGAATGTCTTATTCTGCATTGTCAATTCATTACCTCTCTGCTATAAGAAATGTTTTATAAGTCCTCTGAAATCATGAATAGTTTTAGTATTTATCACAGTTCTTACAGCTTTCAAAGTTTTGGTTTCTTTTTTATTTTTAGTTCTTAAATAAATTGTTTTTTCTGGTTCTGCTCATTTCATTCTTCATCAATTGATAAAAGTCTTCAAAATTTATTCAGTTTTATAATATTGATGCTAGAGTATAAAGTTTTAGTTCTTACTTCATTCAGTATCAGTTCATATAAATCATTCCATGATCTTTTTGAAATTATACAGTTCCTTATTTCTTACAGCACAATATTATTTCATCATGTAGCTTATTCACCCATTCTTTATTATTACAATTGTTCGAACACATTCTTTTAGTTTCCAATTTATTCTTATCATACAGATTTTTAAAAATATTTTTGTTTGTGTTCTTTTCTTATTTCTACATATGCTGCCAAAGTGAACATTTCCTTTATCTCTTTTGGGTTTGGAGTTAGCAGTGCTATAGCTGGGTCAAAGGGCATGCATTCTTTAATAATTTTTTTGTGTACAATTCCAGTTTTCATTCCAGAATGGTTGTACACATTCATTACTAGCAACACATAGATGTTTATGTTTTCTCATAGCCTCCTCAAGCTTTCCTTTTTAAATCTTCTTTGCTACTGTGATGAGTATGAGATGAAGCCTCAGAATTATTTTAATTTACCTTTCTCCATTAGCAATTTTTTATATGGATAGGTTAGGTTTTTATAAACAGTTTGGAAGAATGTGTGGTGCCATGGACGAGAGTGTCAGATTTGAAATCAGTTTCGTTACTTACTATCTTTGTGATTCTGATCAAGTCAAGAGTTCTCTTAGACTTAGTTTTCCCATATGCAGATGAGAATATTAGACATATGACCTTTGTAGTCTGTTCTTTAAATCTTTAATACTGGTGAGCCTATGTTAAAAGAAGCCCTGAATTGTTAGATCAGTGTTTGATGCTTAGTTAATTGTTGAGTAGAATGATATTCTTTTTCAACCTGACTTACTTTAATTCTTATAAATTTGCTTTGATTCAGATTTGGTTTTAAAGCATGTCCATACAAAATCTGATTTCCTTTTCTGTTTTCATGTATTTTGATAAAAATTTTATCTTTTGTATTTCCTTGTAGAGAATCATGCGAAGAAACTTTTAAATGGTAAGTCTTTACAAAGAGGATCACGCAAGATGATATTTCTTTGAATTTCTTCAGAATCAAGTTTGTCTTCTAGATATTTTAGTCATTTTTTTATATTAATGGCATCTAAATGCACTTTTTAAAACTAGGAATCTTAGAATTGTAGGCTTTACTGGACAAATGACAAAAACTCTGGCCCACCCTTTCATAATACTGCCACCACCTAATGTGTATTTGAATGAATGCCATTGACTTCGTAGTATTTCACAGTGTTCATTTGCTTCTTTCTCCCTTATGCTGGACTATATAATTATTTCAATAGTATCTTTTGTAATGATCTGTTTCTGGTGTGTGTTGTGCCTTTCTAAATTTGAAGACATGTCTCCTTTCTCAATAAAGTAGAAGTTGAATAATATCACCCTTTTCTTATCTTTCAACGTTGGACCACCTTCCCTTCACTGGACTTTTATATGTTCACTTTGTTTTTTATTTTTCCTACTCTGACCTTAAAAGAGATGTATTCATTGTCTTTGGCAGTTTTCTCATGCCTCAGTTAACTCCTTAACTTTTCTAACATTATTCTTACATAGGATCATAGATTTAGAGTTGGTAGAGATCCCAGAGTTATCTAACCTAGCTCCTTTTTTTTATAAATAAGGAAACTGAGGCTCAGAGAGATTAATTAATTTGCTCAAGTTCATGCAGAAAACCAGGGTTTGAATACAAAACATTTTACTTCAGACTTTTTCCTGTCATGCCTGCTATTCATCTTTTCCTAAAATAATAGGTTCATAGTTTTTGAAGAGGAAAATGTTTATTAATTTGGGATTCAAAAATAGTTCACAATCAAAAAAATTATCTTCTCTTTATAACTATTATATTTTTATTTTATAGCGAATATTCTTTTGTTCTTTTAAGGGTACAATTCTGCTAATATAAGGATTATATGTTGTGGTCAATATGCTACCTTTTCTGAAATTTGTGTAAGTTGCCTTGGACTTAGGGACCTCATGCATTTGCTAACAACCATAAATAGTTATTTGATCTAGCAGTAACAAACTCCCAGGATGTTCTTGTTAAAATCTTATTTCTAAATTTAGTCTTACTAATAAAGATTTTCATATGCATATAAAATTGCTTATGTCTTACTAATTTCAATTTCTCTATATCTAAGAGGGAAAGGATACAAGAGAGAAAATAATGGTATGCCAATATTCTAAAAATGTTATTTGAAATGCCACACTGGCTGATTAATAAAAATATATATTTTTTGTTAATCACTAGGAACGTCTGTAATGAGAATCTTGTATGAAACAAGCTGGGAAAAAAATTAAAAAAAAAACTTTACTATTGGAAATAGATCAGAAATAGTATAGTTCAATGAGTTCCATGGTAATTTTTTGAAGTGATCTAAAATGTCACCAAAAAGTGAGTCTTTTTAAGGCATATTTTCCATTTCAAGTTTGAGTCTTTATTAGTACATGAACATTTAAACTAGAGTTATTACAAACTCATCATAAGTTTTTATATATATGTAAATCATGCCAAATGAGTGAAGGTGGCCCATAGACTGTGGAATTTTAAAATCACTATCACAAAATTGAAAAATAAGTGAATATTGGAAATATCAGTATGATATAGAGTGCAAAAAAAAAAGTCCGAACATATCCAAACTGATGAGTTTGAAGATCCATGGAGAAGATAATTTTAGGCAATGATGCATTTTTATTCCTGATTCTTGCATGTTTTAGAGGTTTTAGAATCTTAAAATAGTAATACCTCTGACATGGATTGAATGTTTTTGAAATTCTAACAATGGAACTTTTTTTGTCATTTTAGAAGTAATTGGTTTTAATTATTGTAATTCCCATTTGAATAAATACTTTAGGATTATTTTGCTAGTGCTGTTACTTATTTCACTAGTTCAGATCACAGAGACCTTCTGTAAATTGTCTTCATTATCTGCTAAAGCAGGAAAAAAATCACTTTGCCTGTATCCTGGTATTGAGCCTTTCCAGACTGGGCTGAAGTCATGTACAAAAGTTCATTTCTGGGCCTCTTCTCAAAACTTGATAGAACATGCCAGAAATTGTGTATTACTGATCCAACTTTAAAGAATCTAGAATTCCCAGGCTACATTTGTGCACTTAAAGTGCACATTCCTCACAAGGATCTTCAGCTTTTAAAAATGTATTCTGTGTAATTTCACATATTTTAAATTTACTGTAGTATAATATGTTGGTGAAATTTCTATTTCTTAAAAAGATTTCTCTTTTTGTAGGTATACTTCTCAAAAGCAGAGTACCAGATTTACCTGCCAAAGAAATTCCACCAAGGTATGTATTGGTTTTTGTATTTTGTAGTAATATAAATATGAGTTTATTTTAAACATTTAAATATGAGATGGGTTTAGGATTTATTATTTCTGATATAAAATTTTTAAAAATAATTTATCTACACACTAATGTATTAAAATACATCTCACTTATTACTTTCATACAATAAATATATACAATGTCCTCTTTTTATGTTATGGGAGAATGAGATATTCCTTAAAGTGAATATTCCAAATACATTAAAATTTTTCTTTTAAGTGATGAAACTTACTTTTTTATTTTTGATGGAAATCTTTCTAAGATGTGTTTCACCGCACACTTCCATTTCTTATTAAACAATATGTTGAGCAAAAATTAATTTTTTCATAATTTTGAATCCATTCTCTGTAATCTTCCTTTTTTTTATTCTCACTTTTTTCTTTTAGTTTTTTTTTTTTGCAAGGCAAATGGGGTTAAATGGCTTGCCCAAGGCCACACAGCTAGATAATTATTAAGTGTCTGAAGCCGAATTTGAACTCGGGTACTCCTGACTCCAGGGCTGGTGCTCTGTCCGCTGCGCCACCTAGCTGCCCCTTATTCTCACTTCTAATAGCCTTTTTTCTGATGCTTGTAGAATGATCAACTCTGAGTTTAAAAGTCTCCTTTTTGATCCTGGGGAGAGAGGAGATGCATTTAAACCCCCTTTCTGTATGATAGTTCATTTCATTCTTCATTTAATTGAAGACTGCTATTATGAACTTCTTCTACAACCTGAATCCTTTTATTTTTTAGGGCTGGTAACTCACTTTTACCAAGTGCTATACTTAGAGTTGTTTTTAACTCAAGTACAGGATTCCTATTAAATTGTATCTTATTAGAGTTGGCTAAGTGTATGTAGTCTGTCAAATTTTTTTTTATATAACGCTTATGTTATTAGCTGATTGTTTTCTTCTTCATGTCATCTACCACTTGGATAAGTCTTATGAATGGGACTAAAAATTGTGTCACTCCACTAGAGATTGTCCTCCAGGATCACACCATTCTATTAATCACTACTTTCTGGATCTGGTCAGTCATTCAGCCAATTATAGAACCACCTAAATTATGTTGTCCATAAGAATATCACAAGAAACTTTTGTTAAATGCCTGGCAGAAAACCTGTATATCATGGCCGAGTAATTTTGTCTCTTTCAGCCTAAGTGTTACTATATTACTAAAATAACAATATAAATACTTGCTCTACTCACCTCACAGAATTGTTATGAGGAAAACACCTTTTAAAGCATAAAGTAAATATCAGCCAGTAGTGATAGTGGTGGTGATTCTATCATTCAGGTTTTTCAGACAGGTTTTAGTGTTTTTCTTGGGGTAAGACGAAGGCTGAATGAAAGTCTCCCCAATCTCTAATTTCACTGATATAGGGAATTCCTGGTGAGGAAATTTCTTCTATCTCTGCAGATTAGCTTTGATTATACCACTTAATGGTCTTAGAGTTGTCTCAAATGACTTACTCAGAAGCACATAGGTAGTATGTTTTGGAAGAAAACTTGAACCCAAGTCTTCTTGATTGAAGATTGTCTCTTATCAGCCATACCATCTTTCCTCTCACTAGTCTAGTTACTTTGTCAAAAAAAGAGAGAGATTAGTCTTGCATTGAATTAATTTTCTGTTGTCATATCACAGTCATTTTAGTCCCATGTAACCTCACTAAATCCTTCATTGTTCATACCAAAGAAAAACAAATAAGCAAAAGTATCCTCTATATTGATCATATCTGACAAATTGTATAGTATTCAGTTTTCAAAATCTCTCCCTCATTGCACAAGGGAGAAGTTGTGTTTTATTATCTTTTGTAGTACTTTTGTAGGTTTTTCAGTTGCTCAGAATTTAACTTTTTTTAATGATCTTTTCATTTTCATTTTTATAGTCATTGTATTTTTCTCTTTTGGTTCTTATTTTATTCTGCATCAGTTCATATAAACCTCCTGTTTCTCTGAATTCCTCATCTTCATTTTCTCTTACTATGCAGTCACTTTTTAGCCATTTTCAAATCAGTAGGCATCTAACTTTCTTTATACCTTTTTACAATATTGAAGGTGCTGCTGTAAATATTTTGTTACATATTATTGACATATTTTCTCTTTGGTCTCTAATGGGGTTATATGCCCAGAATTTGTATGACTAAGTTTTTAGTGACCTTATTCTGTCTCAATAAGTATACAATTTGCTTTTCCAAGTGTGCACAAAATGTTTTATTTATAATACATTTTAGATTTTTATCTAGTCATTGAAAGGAAGCTCTTTACCTATCTATAGTTAAAAATCTTTCTTCCCTCTTTGAAAATTGAGGCATCATTTTCCTGTCTCCTAACCTATAATACCTGTATTTCTATGATTCTTTAAAGATCAACTGTTAATATGTATTTTTTCAGAACCTAATTATTCAAACTTATTAGGATACCTAGATACTTTCTTAATATTCTGTAACAAACCCTTAGTTTTAATTTCTTAACTTTCTTGTTCTCCGTATCCCATTTTGATAGTTTTTTTCTTGCAAAAGAAAACAGAATTTAAAAAGGAGTTTGAGAATGTCTATCTTGATTCCTTAATCATTTGTCTATAAAAATATCCTTTTTTGTTACCCTTAGCATTTAGCATAAACCTAAGGTTGTTTTAGCTTTTAATAGCCTTGATAATTTTACAGTTCTCTCTTTTGCATTCATTCTCTGTTCTATGTCTCTGGTTCCATCTTTTGTATGGTCAATCAGTAAATTTTTTATTCAGACATTTTGTAGCTAGTGCTTTCTTTTCTTTCTTAACATTTTTATTTATTTATTTATTTATTTATTTATTTATTTATTTATTTATTTATTTATTTTAGTTATTGGAACTCAATTCCCTTGTAAAAATGGATAGGTTGTTAAAGCCTATCATCTCTGCTTTTCAGCTCTTTAAATTCAACTTTGCCAAAGTCTAGGACATATGCAGAAATATGCATCATGCTCTCCTCTTAACCTGTTAAGAGTTCTGAGGTGTCTGGTACAAGATTGTCACACTGTACATAATAAACACATTTTTCTTGAATGCATGTTGAATTGCGTTTTTTTTTTTTTGTTTGTTTTTTTGCAAGGCAATGGGGTTAAGTGACCAAGGCCACACAGCTAGGTAATTATTAAGTGTCTGAGGCCAGATTTGAGCTCAGGTACTCCTGACAACAGGGCCGGTGCTCTATCCACTGTGCCACCTAGACACCCCCTTGCATGTTGAATTGTTGAAAGTGTGCAATCATTTCCTCTTAAGATTCAGAAAATTTAGATATTTCTGTTTCTAATCTGCTTCAGTCTATTTTCTTTTATAGGAAGACAAGGTAACCAAAGTCCTTTAAGTTAATAATTTTAATTTACATGCAGTTCTAAGATGTTTGGTTCTTGTGAAGGACTTAAAGGACTCCATAGTTTCATTGTAGCATAAAGAGTACTTGCTTGATGGAAATTTTCTTGTCATGAAAGTGTCTTTTTGCTTATTTCTCCCTTATGGTTGTATTTTGAATAGTTGAGAATGATGGAAACTAGACTACCAGATAAGTAGCTTTTTATGACTTAACTTTTGATGACTTGACTAAGTAACAGCATTTACACAATTGATGGTCTCATGATGGGTTTAAGGTAGGTTTTATTTTGTTTTGAAACTGGAAGTGGCTAGTGTTTTTGTCTCTATTTTTTTCCTTGTAAATAGTAGGCCTAGTTCTATGTTAAAAATTTAGGAATTGGTTTTCCTTATATTGGGAGCTTGGACAGATTTTCATTTTCATAGATAGTGTTATGGATGACTAAAAGGAAGCACTATAGTAGTACTGAAGTGATCGTGGGAAGAGTGCTGGACTCAGAGTCAAGGGAGATGAGTTCAAATCCTACCTATCCAATAGTATTTTCTTTGTTTTTTAACTAAAAAAAAATACTACCATTCAGACTAAATACCTATCCTACTGCTTAGATTTGGCACCAAATCACTTTTGTCTGTTTTCAAAGGATAATGATGTTGAAGATGCTAATTTCTACTTTTATAGTATTTTAAAGTTTACACAGAATTAAAAAAATTCTTTTATGGTTTAAGATATTCAAAAAATTTTACCTGTTCAGTTTCAGTTTCTGAAGTTTTTCTCAAAATACTTTATGGGGAGGGGGATGCAGGTAGCAAATCATTTAGACGTTTAAGAAAAGTCATAATTCATATATACAAATATGACCAGAAATTTTGAAGATTTAAGGTAGTTCTCTCTTCTCTCTTTCTTTGTACTCATACATTCTATATATATACTTTAAAAATATGCACATCGACCTATATATATATATATATGCACATATATAAGCACTTCTACACACACACACACACACACACACTCACACTCTCTCTCTCTCTCTCTCTCTCTCTCTCTATGCCCTGCTCTACATGATAGCAGTCTTCCATTATTTATTTATTTTTGGTCTGTACTCTTTAGATCAGTATAAACCTAGGTGTTAAGTATAGTAGCTTCCTATTTCAAACGGTAAGTGGCTTTTTTTTTTAAAGTAAATGTTTCTGAGGATCAGCAAAATAAATTTCACAACTTTAGCATTAACTTGATATATTTAGACAGTCATTTTCTCTGAAACTCATTTGTTTTTTATGGGATGATTATGAGTTAAGATAATCTCTTGCCAAAGTTTTTTTGTTTATGGGCACTTGTTAATTATTATTGGGATGGAATAGATGGTACTAAGTTCCATTTTCTATGAAAGTATCTAAACATTCTAATAGAGCTTAATCCAAGTTGCTCACACACACACACACACACACACACACACACACACAAGTAAACCATTCAGATTTCAAAAATTTGTTCATTGAGAAAGATAAGTATCTAGTTAACCTTGCTGTAAGACTTTTATTTAAAAAGTTTAATTTAAGTACATCATGTAAATAAATGAAAAAGCAAGTTTTACATGGATTATAAGTTTTTAACAAAAGATGTATATTTTCCTGAAAACTCAAAATTATGAAGACATTGAATGATTTTAGCTCATGCTTATGGACAGGATTGTTTAAATCAAGAGATCTAAACTTTTTTTTTTCTTCACAATCTTTTACAGCTATGATTGGTTCCAAACAGAATCCTTAGTCACCATTGTCATATATACCAAACAGAAGGTAAATGTTTCCTTGAAATCAGAGAAAAATCTAAAAACTAGATGAAGGGGTATTTTGTATTTTTCCTCCCTGTTTAGATTTCATTTATAAAAAAAAAAAATCCCACAAAACCCTATTAGTACAGTTTGTAGAACAAATGAAAATGTTTGTTAGTTAAAGTTGTCTTTGAAGCAGCCTACTTCCCAATCACAAATAGGACTTATGAGAAGGGGAAACCAAAGTCTCAGAGGAATGCTATTTCCTTGATTCTCAACAATTCTTCTGCCATTGAGGGCTCAAAAAAAACCTCTTAGACTATAGATTGAACATCAGTACATTTCCATGTCCCCTATTCTCTAACCAGTAAACTTCTGGGGAACTATGCATCTTAGAAGATAAGTACTGGTAGCTGAAGTAATAAAGTTCTGATGCTCTTGCTATAATCACAGAGTTAAGTTAGCTTTGTTGTCTATTCATGACTTCATGCTACTACAATTTACTGGCTTCTTCTGGAGGCTTATTGCTCTTACCATCTTATAGCAAAATTGACCCTTTTGAAAAAAATTCTTTCTTGTCTTATACAAGACCTGCCTGCCACCTTTGCAGAATCAAGGAGACAAGACCTACTCTGACTCTGCTTCTCTACTAACTGTAGCATGGATGGCCAGAACCTTCACATTTGCTGCTGTTATCTCAAGATCTTGATAGCCTTTAGGTATATCAATTGAACATACATGCATGCATACACACACACACATATATATATACATACTTACCCCATATATATGTTAGAACATATGTATTATAATATATACATACATATTTTTAGATGCAGGATCTTTGATTTTGTTAATGTGGGGATTTCATTCACTAATGGAGATTGTAACTCATTCATGCTTAGTAGATAATTCTTAGTTGCCTAAGACTCTGAAATTTTAAATGCTTATCTAAAGACACAGTTGGGGTTGAGTCTTGAATATTTGTCTTTCAGACTCCCAAGTCCAGCATTTCACTATGCCTTGTTGTCTTTCTTAGTTAATGGGATACTTGGTGCAATACTTATGTTGTGGGGTAGATGGGAAAGAAAAATTTCTAGGTGGAAAGTATTATTCAGGTGATGTTTATCAACTTGTACACAGGGTATAAAAGTTAGGACCTTCTAAAAATATTTTGTGGATGAGATCTTTTGAAAACTTTATAAGCCTGTATTAAATGATATATGACTTGCTTATGTTTATGGGAATTGAAATGTGTATGTACTTTTGCTAGTTTAATAAATTAATTTAATAGCAAGATAATAGTTCAGGCTAAAGTGAGCACTGCATTTCCTAATGGTATTTTAAACTAAGTAAACTTCTTTGGATAGTTTAATTATCTCTCATTTTTTCCTACTTGTTGCTTTTGTGGTTGTTAATGGTCCTAAAAATACCAATGAAATAAGTTTTGTTAAACTCATGAAGGAAATTTTAAACTCTGGCTTCAGTATACTTGAAACTTGGTATATGGAAGGACATTTTTTTTTTGTTCTGTGTTTTCTCAGTTAGGCTTATAATTTATTTCTATGTACTTAATTAACCTGACCCTTGATTTTCAAATTTAGATGTCTTGTTGAACCTCCACAGGAGGGGTGAGACTATAATGGATCCTGTTGGGCAATAAGTTGAGAACCCCTGCTCAGTCACTGTGAAGATGGCTGCCTCACTAAAATGTCTCTACATAGTTGTTTTACAGCTTATTAAAAATTTTTCTTCTTTTTGAAGGGTTAAGAATAGTTAGATCTTCCCAACTCAGTTTTCCATTGGTCAGTAGATCAGACTTTACTTCTTTGGAACAGAGATTATTGAGTCTTTGCATACCACCCAGGTCACACAATGTGTTTAATGACTTTTCACTAATTCAGGGTTGGATCAAAGTCTAAAAGTTCGTATTAGATCCTCTCTGGAATGTGTTCTTTCCTTGTTTTTGTAATGTAGCTCACATTATTTTAGGCTTGAATGATAAGAAACTCAAGAGTTATAATAAGCCCCTATCATTATTTTAGATTTTCTATAAAAAATTGATATTCAAAAATAAAGGGGTTAATTATAGGACAAAAATAACATTTTACTTTAATTTAAAAAGCATTATAATAATCAAGAAACATCAAATAACAAAACATAAATTGTTCCCATCACTTTCAAATCAGTTCTCAGATTGCATTTTCCAACCCCAAACTGAAATATTATTTCTCCATACCATACTGCAGAATAGGAGAGGAAAGTAGGTGGTTTTATTGCTATGTTAATTTACCCTTGTGTGAAGTAATTAATTTACTTAATGGCTTGTTTTTTAACATACAGAAAATACCAAAGTAATAAGCAATAAAAAGTGGTAAGTAATAAGAAGTAATAAGAAAAAGGAAAAGAAAAATTAAGTATGTAGGGTGCTTTACTTTTTCTTTGTTCCTACTTCAGTTCAAATTGTGCTAGATTCTTGAACAGGTTAATGTCCCCTGTTCCTGCAGCAGTCAGACACAGAAAATTTCTGCCCATTCCTTGCTTAATGCATCTCTTCCATTATTCTGCCATGCTTTTTACCTTAGTTCATCACATTTGGGGAGAGAGAAGAACATTTCCTCTTCCTCTTGTTTCTGAAAAATTATCACTAGTATCATAGTTTTCTTAGCAAGTCTTCAATTTAATCTGATGATCTAGTAAATGGTGTTTATGATCGATTGGATAGCTTTCTGGTGAGTTAGAAGAGATTAAAAGTGTAAAAGTTGATTTCCCTATGTTTTTTTAAATTTTTGAACTTTTATAAATTAGTATGCTATCACTTTACTTAGCATTTACTCTAAATAGTTTGAATAATTCATTTGTATTAGGTCAATAATTTTAAATTCTTCAGTTCTTCCAAAGATATTGAATTTCCTTAGTTGTGGGTACGCCTTCCATTATCTCAAATCACAAATTGTCTCTTAAAGATGGTTTCTCAAGTTACTGTCCCCTTGCTGCCAATTTCAGCCCCCTCCCCACCATCTCCTTCCCTACTTAATCATTATGTTGACTTCAGATGCTGAACCTCTTTGAATTTGGCAAGGCTGTCCTCGTCCTCTACTTGAAGTCTTTCCAGCTTGTTAAGAACTGCGAGAGCTTGTGATTCTCTGGCCTTGTCACTGAGAACCTAAAGTTGCCTTCAGATCATGTGGACATGGGAGTACCACAGAAGGACTTTAGTGGAAGTGTCCTAATTAATGAACCTTGTTGAGGAAAAAAAAGTTACTAGAATTAGAATTGAGTTGAAAGAACTTTAGAGGTAATCTAGTTCAACTCTTCTTAATTTGCAAATAGGGGAACTGAGACCTAGAGGGACCAGGACTATAATACAGGTTTCTTGCCTTTCAGTACAGTTTTTTGATGTCCTACACTTATCATGAAATATGGTTTTTAAAAATTAAAATTGTGACACCTCTTAAAATTTCTGTTTTTTTATCTAAGGATATGGATTCAGAATCTGTAATAATTGACTGTCAAGATGGTTGTTTTAGAGCAGAAATTATTATCAAGAATTATTCATATCTTCTACATACTGGTAAGTTCATTTTTATGGATAAAAACAGAATTATTAGCTCAGTCTTTGCACAACTCTTAAGATACACAGTGCAAATATTATTAGACAAATGGGAAAGCTGAAGTTCAGTAAAATATTCCATAGCTAGCATATGTAAGTGCTTGGGTCCATCTTGGGCTCTCAGACTCTTAAGGCTTGTTTTTTTTTCCTTAGCACAACATACTGACTCTGCAATTTGTATTAAATATGATAATTAATTTGTTTTTTAATTGAATTACTGAATAGAAACTTAACACAGTACTTTTGATTAAAATAAGTCTTGTGGTTATAAAGAAATGAAATAAAACTTGATTAAAATTTAAGTCTTGATTAAAATTAATTTAAGTATCTATAGCAAAAGTTAATTATGGCCTTTATTATTCATCATTCTGACTTCTATAATTTCAATATTTTAATTTTTTTTTCTTTTTTTCATTATTCCTATGTACCTTGGAGAGCCAATAAAGTTAGAAATGCAGCTTTCCATATTGAAGAAATTAAGCAATATTTATTAATTCAATATTAATGAAATTAGTTGTTTTAAAAAATCTTAGTCCTCAGAAAAATATCTGTCATGTGTTCCCAATTGAACTTCTTCTAAATCCTGAATTTCTTTGTTCTGCTGTTCTGCTCTACTAGACAAGAGTGAGACAGAAACAAACTAGTGTATTGCATTAGATTTTTTCCTTCCCACAATTTTCTTCTCTGAAAACTATTTCTAGTGCTTCTGGCTTTAATTTCTCACCATTTTCTTACTTGAAAAATGAAAGTATAATATGTAAGAGCCGACCTAATTAGAAACGAACAGTAGGACACAGACACAGACACACACTCACACTCTGCTGTTAGAAACATGCCCTTATGTCAGTTTCTTAGTGAAGTCTTAGTAATAGTACATTGAGCATCTATTCTTAGTTACAGAATATTGCATTTTACTTTTTCAGAACATGACCGAAGCTCTAAGATGTCTCTGCTGACTTAGCATCATGCTGACTACACCTTACTCTGTTAAAGAAGTGTCTTCAGCCTGGCACTTGGTCTGAGTTAATCTTTTTTTTTTTTTTTAAATACCCCCCATAGGGTTAAAATGAACAGTTCAGGCACTCTTGAACTTAAATTTCTCATCCAGAAATGCATCTGATCTAATTTTCTTACTTTCTCTCTGTTTTTTCAGTGTTAATATAAACCCTAAGGGGCTTGTATTGTCAGACTATATATTAATTATTATCATAGAAATTATCTTTTTCCAATATTCTTTAAAGATGAGACATGTTCTACCTAATTTGATTAGTTGAACAATTCATCTATCTTAAATACAAAAAAAGTATTTAAATTTGTTATTGAAATTGAATCAAGGGGCGGCTAGGTGGCGTAGTGGATAAAGCACCAGCCTTGGAGTCAGGAGTACCTGGGTTCAAATCCGGTCTCAGACACTTAATAATTACCTAACTGTGTGGCCTTGGGCAAGCCACTTAACCCCATTTGCCTTGCAAAAAAAAAAACAAAAAAAAAAGGAAATTGAATCAGAGGTTCTAAAGTTTTGAAAAAGTCAAGTTTCAGTTGTTCATGCTAGTGAAGTAGGCTTGATTTTATGCTATTGAAAAGAGATTGTGGGGCAGCTAGGTAGTGCAGTGGGTAGAGCACCAGCCCTGGAGTCTGGAGAATCGGAGTTCAAATCCAGCCTCAGACAGTAATTACCTAGTTGTGTGATCTTGGGCAAGTCAGTTAATCCCATTGCCTTGCCCCCACCCCCAAAACAGAGAGAGAGAGAGAGAGAGAGAGAGAGAGAGAGAGAGAGAGAGAGAGACACACACACACACACAGACACAGAGAGAGACAGACAGAGAGAGACAGACACAGAGACAGAGAGAACAATTGAAATTATCTTTGCTTGGATATGTATATTGAACAGCAAATTTACACATATTTGCAGGCAGTTAGTCCTCTTTTTGGCCCTGACTGGTTCCTTATCCATTCTGTGGTCTGCAACTCATTTGGATAGTAGTGGGGAGGGAGCTTTGGATTATTCACTTGTGGAAAATTGAGAGTTGTCTTTTTTAATTTGTGGGAAATGGTAAATGAAAATGTTAACTTTTTTTACATAATGAAGAAAAATATTTTAAAATGGTTTTTGATTGAACAGAATTCATGTCTTTTTTCTCTCAAAGTCATTTGTTATTTAAGATAATGTTACTAGAATTTAAGATGAAGATGACGTCTTCTGGTACTTGTAGATTCAATGACTTAAAAGAAAGTTTGGTTTGTGGAAAGGAAACTAAATCAGATATTTCTGTTGTAGAGTTGAGCCATGAAATTCAAGAGGACATTGCTGGTGAGTTTATAAAATACAAAATGTTTTCCTTAATTCTATTCAATAGCTTTATTATTGCTAATTTTTTTTACATAAGTACTAAAATATATCTATTCTAAACTTTTTAAATCATCAGATCTTGAGAAATTCAGATTTAAGAGCTATATCATTCTTTTCCTTACCTTCCATTTTTGTCTCTTGTTTTTCCCTTCCTTTTTTTCTTCTTTCTTTTATATCTGTCTCCTTTATCTGTTTAATATCTTTTTTTCTATTCTACTTTTCTTTATCCTTTCTTTCTCACTTCCTTTTTCCCATTCTCTTTTCCCATCTCTCCCTTGGGGCTAGTATCATCTTTATTTGAACAAATATGTTTCATTATATTAATTTACATATTCAATACTAATAATTTAAAGCATGTTGAATCAAGAATATTCAGATTTTATAAAATGTTTTGTTGTGTATCTCTACCCAGTGTGGAATTTTAATTTTTGGTTATAAGATAAAAGAATGGCACCATATTATATTTATAAAACTTATAGTGATTATGTTAATTATAGTGAAATACTTTATTGTAATAAGTAGAATGTTTTATGCCCCAAAGGACTTAACATTAAAAAAGTCATATAAATGAAATTTTGAAAAATATTTTAATATAAATATTTTATTTGTTTTCCATTATATACAATAGTAGTTTCTGCCAATCTTTCTTTGCACAGTTTTGAATTTTACAATTTTTCTCCCTCCCTCCCTTCCTTTCCCCTTCTCCCCTAACAGAAGGCAGTCTGATAGGCTTTACATTTGTTTCCCTGATATGCTTATATCAAAATTGAATGTACTGAGAGAAAAACATATCCTTAAGGAAGAAAGAAAATATTAGGGATAGCAAAATTATGTATCAACATTTTGTAATACATAAGATGACTTTTTTAAAAATTGAAGATAATAATATTTGATCTTCCTTTAAACTTCACAGTTATTTCTCTGGATACAAATGCTATTCTCCATACAGATATCCTAAAATTATCCCTGATAATTGCACTGATGGAGTGAGCAAGTCCATCAAGGTTGACCATCACCCTATGTTGTTGTTAGGGTTGTACAATGTTCTTCTGGTTCTGCTCATCTCAGCATCAATTCATATAAGTATTTCCAAGCTTCTCTAAATACTATCCCTCCTGATTCTTAATAAAACAATGTATTCCGTCATGTACATATACCATAATTTGTTCAGCCATTCTCCAGTTGATGGCCATTCATTCAATTTCCAATTCTTTGCCATCAGATAGGACTGCTATGAATATTTTTTGTACAAGATTTCTTCAGGGTATAGTCCAGTAGTGATATTGCTGGATCAAAGGGTATGCACCATTTTTATTGCCTTTTGGATATAATTCTAAATTGTTCTCCAGAAGGGTTGGATCAATTCATAGCTCCACCAGAAATGCATCAGTGTCCCAGATTTCCCACATTCCCTCCAACACTGATCATTTTCCTTTCTGGTCGTATTGACCAATATGAGAGGTATGATGCTTTAATTTGCATTTATCTAATCAGTAATGATTTACAGTACTTTGAAAAATATTTTCAAGGAAATTTTTATTATATTTCAGACTCATTTATTTCAATTATGTTTACCAAAAAACTTACTTCTGTTTTCCCCACATAAGTAGGTTCTACATCTGCCTACCCTATTTTTACTTGGATTCCCACATGTATCCATGTAAACCACAGACGTGTTATATAGGAGATTACTTAAATTTATCTTAAAGCCATCAAATTCTCATGGTTATTAAGTTTAGGCCTGATTTTTTAATGACTTAACATGTTGATCAGCCATGTGATGAACTTGAAACGTTAATATAAATATAAAGCAAATTAGCCTGGTTTTAAAAACAACGTGCATAAAGGATTATACTCCAATCCAGCTTCATTTGCAAATTGGCCAGATTTTCTCGAAAAATACCTTCCCCCTTGAATTACTGATATTCAGCTAGAGATTATGTCCATAAATCTTAGGGCCATATTTCAAAAGAACCTAAGTCAATTGAAAACTTTTATAGGAGTAACTTTTGATTAATTCATACTGGCTATTCTGCCTATGATTTAAGAAATAATACTTAAGAAACAAATTTGTGGTAGAAGTTTGGGGGGGCAAGAAGAGAGATGGTTGTGACTGAAAGCCTATTCTGGACAACTTGCAGCTATTCATTTTTATACTGATTGATTAGGAAATGAATGAATTAGATGTAAAGGATATAAATCACATCACAGATTTTTTTTTTGAAAAGCCCCAGAGGGAGGTATAGGAATGAACCCCTGAAGTCTTTAGACATATGAATAAAACTATAAATCATAATTTTTACCCACAATGCCTTCCATCCTAGATCTGTGATTGAGTGATCAAACTAAGACTTATCCAGTTATTATCAACCAAAGAAACTTTTCTTTTTTTGAAGTCAGCAAAATGAAGATGTTTCTCTTGGGCCTCAGAAAATTGAGGAAGTCCCTAAGATTTGTTTTGGACATGCATGGAACTTGGACAGAGGATCTTATATAAATCCTATATAAAGGATTGACCCTGATAGGGAACAGGTTCCTTTCAAACTATTTGGGGTGCCATCTTTTTAGAAGCAGTGAGGCAGAAAGAATTTTGTTGAAAATTTAACCAAACTGTAAATTAGTTTACATTTGTTCTTATTTTTACCATGAAATATATCATGTCTAGGGTAGTAATAAGTTGGAAACAGACTGGTTTATTTATTTTAAAACAACTGACTTTTGATAGGTTAATATAAACTGTGATCCAAGTTTTGAATACTAATGGAATTTATTTTTAGTGCGTGTTGCAGAAAAAACGGGTAAAATAGAGATTGTTCTGAAGAAAAAAGATAATGTTTCTTGGACATATCTTGGACATCCTCTGGAGAATCATAATTCATTTACTGCACACAGAGAAACAGGTATAATGTCATGTTTTGTATTCTGTAGTGACAAAACTCATTTTTATGTAGAAAAATTTATGCAGGACAGAGCACTGCTGGGATAATGCTAAAATATTCGAAAGTTTATCTGAGAAGTCAAAAATGTCTTTGTACCAATGTTTACTGGCACTGCCTATTCACCAAACCTTGTTTCTTTTAGTGATTTTGTCTGTTTCTGTTCTTCTAGTAGGATGCAGGTAAAAATTATTAATTTGGTCACTAGAATACTTTCTCTAGGACCCAGCTGCTACTTTCTGTTCTATCTGTATAGATGCAAAATTTTTATTTCTTCCATGTACATAACATTTATCTTTTGCTTTCATATTTTACACAGATTTTTTTCTGTTTTTGTAATTCTCTTCATCCATATCTCCATTTCTTATCTCTATTATAGTTTTCAAGACAGTTCAAATGGCATCTCCTCCATGTGACCTTTTTGTGTTCCCTCACTTTGTAGCATTTTTTCCCAAATTATTTTGTATTTTCTTATCTATATACATGCTTCCCCAAGTAGATTGCAAGCTACGTGAGGGTAGTTGGAATTGTTTTCATTTTTGTCTCTATACTATTGTACCTAGCTCTTAGTAGTTAGTATGCTTATTGAACTAATCTAAATTAAATTGAAAGGGAGGAAGCTGCTGCTCTTGATTTAAGCCCTGTTTAGCATGTAATTTGATGGGAATGAATCTCTGGGCTCATCTGACTTAATAGATTGTTACATAATGATTTTGCTTATAAAAGTTTTTGTTTAACAAAATGTTCTTGTCAAGAAAATGCACGCAAAAAAGGTGAAAATTTAATTGAAAAATGAAATTACCTAAGATCAGTAGGAGCCCATGAAGCTATGGATATGTTGTAAAACAAATAATTAAGTTTTATTATGTTTTTATAAAAGAACTAAATATTTAAAAGGCTATATTCTATTTTTTTTAAATTTAAAGGGAAAAGGCCAGGTAATAACATTTATTGAATATTATTTACTAAGTAAGACTGATATGATAAGTCTGTCAGATGCTTATTCTAGTGCCAGATAAACCATATATACATAAAATTAAAGGGAAGTTATAAGCAAATATATTTTAATATGTTGCAAATGCAGTCTATAAATATCATATGGTTGATCACTAAGTGAACATATAAAGTTAAATCACTGGGGACTTGTTAAGAGTGGATTTTTGGTAATGATTTAAAATAGTTGTAGTTCAGCAGAGAAGATAACATTCTAACTAGAAAGAATAGTAAATAAAGTAATTAAAACAAAGGTGTGGAGGAAAGAGCAGTTTAGAGTTAGGAATAAGAAATCTTAGTAGTTTGAGATTTGGAGGAAGAACAATAGAGGTTTAGAGAATCTTCTTGTAGAAGAGAAAGGGAAAAGAGATAAGGATAATAGAATAGTTTTTTAAAATTTAGTCTTAATTTATATTACACTTTATTCCACAATAAATTCAAAATGAATCTGTCCTGAATATTAAAGATTGAATACCATAAATATTTTAGAAAAGAAGGAGATTCAATTCATTTCATAACTATGAGTAGGAGATGAATTACTTTGATAAAAAATAGAATAATTACAGAGGACAAAATAAATAATTTTGATTACATGAAATTGTTCTTTGGTTTTTTGCGGGGGGGTTTGCAAGGCAAATGGGGTTAAGTGGCTTGCCCAAGGCCACACTGCTAGGTAATTATTAAGTGTCTGAGACCGGATTTGAACCCAGGTGCTCCTGACTCCAAGGCTGGTGCTGTATCCACTACGCCACCTAGCCACCCAGCCACCCGTTACATGAAACTGAAAAACATTTTACCCAAACAAAATTAATACATAGGGAATAGGAAGGGAAGCAGCTAACTGGTATAAAATATCTCATATTCCTTGGATAAATATTTGACATCCAAGATCATAGACAACTGATAGAAATGTATAAAAGCAAAAAGGTATTACCCAGTACATAAAGGATATGAACAAATATTTCTCTAAAGGAAAATTGCAAACTCTTTAATTATATGGAAGTATGGTGCAAATCTCTAATAATATAAGAGAAATACAAATCAAAACAATCCTGAGGTAATCTCATCTCATTATCTCATATCTAGCAAATTGATAAAGATGGAAAGAGGTGGAAATAGCATTAGAGGGGGTGTGGAAAGATGCACATTACAACCAATCTTGAAGGCAATTTATAATTACAATAAAAGTGACTCAAATGCACTTTTGATGCACTTATTAATTTCCTAGATAATTATCTTATGTAGTTTATTGACAAAAAGAAAGGCTCCATATATATCAAAATATTTATAGTATCAATTTTTGTGTTAGCAAAGAAACAAAAGTAGATATCCATTAATTGGAGAATACTAAATAAAATAGGGTGCATGCATATAAGTGAATGTTGTTCTGCTTTAAAAAATAATGAACATGTTGAATACATGAACTAATGAGAACTTAAACAGTTTATATAATGACTACAAGAGTGTAAAATGAAAGAACAACAATCACAAAACAATAAAAAAAATGAATGATGCAAAATTGTAAAGAACAAACTTGGACCTAAAGAAGAGATATATAAAAAAAAGCTTCCCCTTCCCCCTTTTTGCAGAGGTTAGGTATCCATGCATGTTAAAACACTGAATGCAGTGTTATATGTTTTTGATATATTGATTGATTTTACTTGCTTTTAAAATTTTTTCTCTTCATTTTTTTTTCCTTTTTAAAAATTCTTTTAAGAAGGGAAGGCTCTCTGGAAGAGACATTGAAATAATGGAAAAATGAGTAAAGTAAAAAATAAAATATATCATTGAAAATTCATTGTAAATAAAGAATTTCAAGACATTTAAGATCCCCCAGACTGACTTCTGTTGGATACAGATAGGTTACAGTTATAATAATGATGCTACTTGGGAACCATTTTATTTATTATTTTTAAGCTTACAAACCCTTATTTGACCCTCAAAACAACTTTTGCAAGTGTCAGTTGCTGAAATATTCTATTGTAAACTTGCCAAAATCCTCTCCTTAAACTTTTACTCCCTCTAGTGACTTTCTCTTGAGTCCTAAGTTACTATATAACTTTAGTTAGAACTAATGGCTATTTTTGGCTGACCCAGGAACAGGACTCCAAAACTGAATGTGCATTTGTCATAGTTTTTAGTTACCCTTTTTATAAATGCTGTTACATACTTTGACAAAACTATCATTCCATTACCTCTGGAGAGTATTTTTCCTTCAAGAATAGGTTTTCCTACTAGAAATTTAATTATTTTGTGACTGCTTTCTAATTGGGCAACCCCATGACTCATAAGTCTTCTTTTCCTCCATTCTCATCTCCTGTGTAGTTTACTGAGTTAGAAAACTGTTGTGATATTAGTCTACTGACTCCTCACTGCCATTTTTTTTAAGTTAAGTGAATCTAGACCTAAATGAGATCCTGAGGAGGTTTGGGTTTTTTTTTTTTTGGTAATATAACTATGCCATAAGAAGCATTATGGTTTATACAGAAATCATTTGTCTCAAGTTAAAGAAGATAAAAGCCTTACATGAATGATAATAATTTGGCTTCATCTCTAAACTCATAGGGAGGGGATCGCATCTGAAACGGTCAGATTAGAAACCTATTGTAATTTTTCCCTTTTGCTTCTTACTATTTTATAGTTCATTATTTTATTATTCTGATTTTTGAAAACACAGCAAACACGAACATTTCCATATACCAAAAAAGAAAAAAAGAGATCACCTCTCTTACAAGATGATTTTTAAAAGTCATTCATTTTGGCTAGGTGGCACAATGGATAGAGCACTGGCCCTGGAGTCAGGAGTACCTGAGTTCAAATCCAGCCTCAGACACTTAATAAATTACCTAGCTGTGTGGCCTTGGGCAAGCCACTTAACCCCATTGCCTAGCAAAAACTTAAAAAAAAAGTAGCATTCATTTTGAGTCAAGTCTACATTTTGTATTCTAATTTGATTTCTTCTGTGCATTTTTTTGAATGTTTTCCTCATACACTCTCCTTCCTTTTTCATGAATCACTATTACTAGTTCCCTGCTTTCCTTTTCACTCCTCTCCTATAATAAGTTATCATCATCAAGCAAAACTATTGTACTCATTGACCATATCTAAAAAGCAATGTTTCATTTGGTATCTAGTCCATTATTGTTCCATCAAGAGGTAGAAAGCATTTTGTTTCCGTGATGCTCTGGATTCATGTTTGGTCATTTTAAAAACTGACTTTCCTTATAATGTAGTCATATTCTATTTCTGTTCATTTTTATTCTGAGCCAATTCATGCACATCACTTCAGGTTTCTCTAAATCCATCCCTTTTTTTTTTTATTACTTACATCACAATACTATAGCTGTTTTCCTATTGATGGGCATGCCTTCTCCCCCTTAGTTTCCACTCTTTCCCTACAACAAAACGTGCTGTTAATGTTTTTGTATATATGGATCCTTTGTCTCTTTGTTTTATTTTTTTAGGATATGTATCAAATAATATAATCTAGGTCCTATATTATTCAATTTGGTGGCTTTTTGACTATAGTTCCAAATTGCTTTGTAAAATAAGTCCCGGCTCCACCAACTGTTTATTAATATGTCTGTTTTTCCTTTAGTACCTCCAACAATGATCAATTTGCATTTTTTTGATGATTCGTTAGATAAGAGGTAGAAGTCAGTTGTTTTAATGTGCATTTCTCTTAGAATTTTTTGGAAAAGTTTTCCTATGATAGTTTATTTTCTTTAATTGAGGGCCACTTTATCTATTGAGAATTCCTATTCTTTAGAGGTAAAGATTTAGCCATCCATTCTCTAATCAGTGAAGAAGATGAGTACAAATTTTAGCACTTTTCTTTAGAAAATGAAATCTATGTATATGCTATAGCTAATTCAAAAATTAGTTGATATTGTGTTGATATTTCTATCTTTATAATTTATCAAAACAATGTTTAAAGACAACATTTATGCTCAGATAACTTAATAATTAGCTTATGGAAATGGAAGAAAAATGAGGTCAGTAATTGAGTTAAACAAAATGAAGCATAAGCAAAAAACTGATTTCTTTTTCTTTGCTAGATTTTAATCAGAGTTCTTTAAATTTCTTTCTTCCTCCTCTATTTCTATCCATGCCTCACTTTCCATAGCACTTTCACATCTATATCACTACCCTTCTCCCTTTCTCCTCTCCCTCTTCACACACACACACACACACACACACACACGCACGCACGCTTTTTAGCATGTATAGCTTTGAAAATGTAATTACCAAGGTGGATAGGTGGCCCAGTAGATAGAGCACCAGCCCTGGAGTCAGGAGTACCTGAGTTCAAATATGGCCTCAGACACTTTTTAATTACCTAGCTGTGTGGCCTTGGGCAAGCCACTTTAGCCCCATTGCCTTGCAATAAACCTAAAAAAAAAAAAATAAAAAAGAAAGAAAAGTAATTACCAGAGCACTATTCACAGCACCTTGTAGAGCACTAAAAATCACTATTGCCCGTTGCTAGGTCCCATAAAGTATTTGTTTCTACTTAGCACATAGATATGTAGTAACAAATTTCTTCTGAAGAAGAAAATCTTGTTGGTTTTTTTTTTTTTTTTTAGGATTTTGCAAGGCAAACGGGTTTAAGTGGCTTGCCCAAGACCACACAGCTAGGTAATTATTAAGTGTCTGAGACCACATTTGAATCCAGGTACTCCTGACTCCAGGGCTGGTGCTTTATCCACTACACCACCTAGCTGCCCCTGAAGAAGAAAATCTTAAGATTTTTTAGCATCCTATTTTCTTCCATTTTCATCTCTGTGCAGAAGGCCTGAATCTGATATGTTACCAAGTGGATGATGGGAAATGCAGTATACCGATTAACTGTTAATTGCAGTAAAAATGTCAAGAGGACAGAAGAAAAGCTTAGACAGAAACATCATAGATTCCAGAAACTTAGGTCATTACCTAAGAGCTCCTAAGCACCTGGTACTATGCATAAAGTGGATGAAGTGGGTATTGATAAATTTCTTTGACATGGGAAAATCCAGTCTTGAAAATTTTGGTCAACTTGGTAGTATTTGACATTTACCTGTTGATCTCTTTTTGTTATTTAGTTGTTTTACTCATGTCTGACTCTTTCTGGCCCTGTTTTTATATCTTGGCAAAGATAATGGAGTGACTTGCCGTTCCTGGCATTACATAAATTTAGGCATCCCTCTTGAGAAGTTGGTGTTGTTCCTCTTTTGTAAAGTAAATCAGTCAATACTAAGTGCCCATCATTTGCTAAGCAGTGTACTAAGTGCTGCGAATAGAAGCTCTCAATCTAATTGGTCAAGACATTGAGCAAACAAATAGATATAAACAAACTGTATGGTGGGAAAATAGGAAATAAATAAAAGAAAAAAAGGCATTACAATTAGGAAAGGTTGGTAAAGGCTTCCTGTAGAAGATGGGATTTTAGTTAGTACTTGAGGGAAGCCAAGAAGACTAGTAGGTGGAGATGAGGAGGGACATTTTAAGACTGGAGAGCAGCCAGAGATGAGAGATGGGGGATCTTGTTGAAAAATAGCAAGTAAGCCAGTGTCACTGTATTGAAGAGTATGTACCTATTGAGGAGTAAAATATAAGGAGGCTTGAAAGGTGTCAGGATGCGATCAGGTAAGGCCTCAGTTATGAGGGACTTTGACAGGTTTGTATATTTGATCCTGAAGGGGTGAGGGAGCCCTTTGGATTTTATTGTGAGTAGAAAGTGGTGACATGCTGATTTGTTTGTTTTTATGGTGGAAAGTTGGTCTGAATTCAGAATTTCATTTTAGAGCCAGTAACTGATAAAGTGTCTCATTTTAAATACAGTGTATAAATTAAACACATTTTGGAGGCTATTTTGATATAGAAAAGGAAGACATATATGTCATTTATTTTAGTAGTTTATATCAACAAAGAACAGAAGAAGGCAAGGCAAGATAGTGAGGAGATAGGTTTTAAAGATGAAGTATGATTCAGTGCCCATTTTGTAGACAAATATGATTTTATGGACCTAATAACTTTTAGACTACATTAATGGGAACCTTTGTTTATGTTCTTTTCATTATCTTAGTTTTTAAGATTTGCCTGGATAAGTTTCTGGAGACAGATGAAAGAAGAGATACAAAAACAAAATATGAGTCTGGATCTCTCTCACTGTTTAACTAATTTTCAAGTCCTTATGAAAAGCAACATTTTCCTTTAGTTAATTAACATTTACCAAATATGTGGAAAGTGCTCCTTTTACAGAGAAGGAAACTAAAATTTAAAGGTGAGGTTACTTGCCTAGCATCTTATAGGTAGTAAGTGTCAGAGCTGGAAATTGATTCCATATCTTCTAATCCCAAATTCAGGATGCTTTCCTCTATTCCATGCTAGTATTGATGTCTTTTATTGTGATACCACAGTCATTTCTGGGTTGAGTTTTCCTTCCCTATTTTCCTCATTCCCACTGACCCTTTCAACACAACAGAACAAAATTTGAGCAAAAGCATCAAATGCGTTGACCATATCTGACAACATTATATATGTATATGTGTATGTCAATTATATGTCAGTTTGGCTTGGTAATCTTTTAACTCTTTTCCTTGAAGGAAGGTACATTTCATTATCTATTTTTCTCAGCCTCAGTTTTTTTTTCTTAAATTTTGTCTTCTAAATTTTTTAGTGATCTTTTAATTTTCATTGTTATAGTCATTTCCTGATGTTTTGTTTCTTATTTCATTGTACATTAGTTTATGTTTATGTTTCCATCTTTCAGGTTCTCATATCTGATTTGTTACTGCATAGAAATATTTCTTTATATCTGTATATCATGGTTTTCCCAATAGTTCCCCAATTGAGGGCATCTATTTTATTTCTTGTTCTTTTATACTGCTAAAAGTATTATTATTATTTACAGTTCTTCCAAAAGAGTATTTTTCTTCTAGGAAACCCATCCAACATGAATCATACCCAACTTTTGTCATTTTTGTGTATTTGTAGTGTGAGATGAAATCTCAAAATTGTTTTTAATTTGCTTTTTTCTTAATTAGTAACTTGAAACATGTTTTCTTAGAGTAATTTGTAGCATTTCTTCAAGGCTTTCATTTACTTACTTATTTGTGAACATGTATTCTCTTTTTGTTTCTATCTTTAGTGCTTCAATGCCTGGCATTAATTAATGTTTGTTGATTGATTGAAAACTTGTTTTTGTGTATCTTTAAATCTCTTATCTATGGGAAATAGCTCTCTATAATTCATATTTATATTAGTTCTTTATATATTTTGGATACCAGGCTTTCAGCAGTGATACTTCCTGCAAATGTTTTTTTCTCCATTCAAAAATTTATCTTCTTACTCTCTATCTTCATTGTTATGTATAGAATTTAAATTGTATGTTTTGTCTTTTATAATCTCCTTGGACCTTAGTTTGATTAAGACTTTCCCTTCTAGTTATAGTTGTAAATGGTACTTCTATTCTGTTTATGATATGACTTTTTATATTAAAGTTACAAATCCATTTTGAGCATATTTTGATATATTATATAAGAGGTCAGTCTCATAAGAAATCTTAATTTCCATCAAACTTATTTCTAGTTTTTCCAGAAGTTTTTATCAAAAAAGGAAATTCTTATTTCAATAATCTGTTATTAAATTTATTATTGAGTTGTTTTTTCTGTTTATTAGCCTTTAAAATTGTTTTAATGACTACTATTATAATATTATTTGGAGTTTGGGTAATACTTCAATTGCATATTTTTGTGTATGTTTCATTATTTCCTTTGAGAATCTAAACCTTCTGTTCTCATAAATAAATCTCATACACCATATTGATTTGTAATAGCTAAAGTTATCTTAAAATTTTTATTTCTGGTTGTGACTAGTTATTGACAACAATTAAGATAGTTAAAAATGTTTACAGTGATACCTAGTTATTTGTTTCTTTAGAAGTATTTAGTTAAAAGAATTAATGATGTACTCTATAGTTTTATAATTAGATGTGCTTTTTACTTGATTTAAAAAATTTATAAAATTGATTTTAAGATAGATAAATGCAGATAATTGATATCTAATGTAGTTCCATGTATTCAGAAAGTTCTATAATTTCTTGATGATTGTAATACAATAATAAGATTAGCAAACATTATATTGACTATTCAAGCAAGTCTCAATTAACTAGACCTTTTACAGCTGAATTTAAGTTTTCAGTCTCTGTGACTGTACTTTTAAGATTCAGATCAATTCTGCTTTCACAAAATCTCACATACCCTTCCTTGTTTCACTACTTACATGATGCCCACTCTGTAGTTTAGGCCCTCATTGCCTTTCATATAGAATCTAGATTCTAGTCCATTTCATCTAGAATCTAGACTCTAGTCCATTTAACATCTAGACTGTTAATCTCTCTTATTTCCTTTTCATGTATAATTGCCAAAGAAATCTTCCCAAGGTATGGATTCCCATGCCATTTCCCTCTTTAGAGTTTCTACTGTGTTCTTATTGCCTCTTGTGCATGAATGTCTTTTAACTCTTCTGGACCACATTGCCTGACAAAATCTTGTCAAAGATTGCATATAGAATTTAATATTTATTGTTATTACAATGTAACCCATTGTATAATAGTAAATGAGTATAATAATAGAAGGTAATGATACTTCATGAATGGGCCTTGAGGGTTACATGGAATAGTGGGGTTGGACACACCTGCTCTAGTGTAAAATGCAAAGTTCTTCATAATATGATTCCAACCTACCTTTCTGGTTTTGCTTCATACTACTCTGCTTCAGTCCTGTGTATTGCCAAAATGGACTCCTAGCTATTCTGTGAATTGTGTAGCTATTAGCTGACTCCATGCCTTGGTCTAGGCCACACCCTCTCCCATGTATACATTCTTTGTCAGAAGCCTCATTTTTCTTTCAGATTCAACTGAGGTGTTACCATTTCTGAAACTTTCCCTATTGGTGTTTTCCTAATATATTGTATTGCCCCCCCCAACCTCCCCAATAGACTGAAATTTCTTGAGGAACTGTCTCATTTTTTGTTTGTATCAGCAGCATCTAATCTAGAGTCTGATCCATAAGGGTTGTCTAATAAATGTTAGTTTTATTTTATGCAGATGTGGGGAGGTCCCCTCAGATTCTCTCATTTTGTCAGTGTAGAAAACTGACATTTCTCTACATTCCTAGTATTTCAAGGTATATTGTTCTTTCCAGGTTGACTGTATTGGGTCCTGTCCTTTAAGGATTGCTTATAAATAGTAAAGCCTCATTGATTAGATGAGAATTAGAATTAGATAGAATTTGTGAAAAAAAATATTTTAAAGTAACTTAAAAGAAAGCTTTTTATACCTGTCCATTGATTTTTGACTACTAGATTTATAAGACTGCCCCATAGGATGTTGATTATCAACCACTGTACTTTTCTAGTATTCCTATTCCTTTCATACACATTTATTGTTTTTTTTTTCTTTTATGTGGCATTAGACACTGGGGATATATAGACAATGATGAAAGTCCCTTTCCTCAAGGAACTTCTATACCATTGAGGGGAAATGCTATGAATACAAATGAGTAAATATAAAATATATCCAAAGTCATTTCTGATGAAGAGAGAATTAGCAACTAGAGGGATAAGGCCTTATGTGGGAAATGGTATTTTGAGGCGAACTTGGATGAGAACGTGGTTCTTCTAAGAGGCAGAGATTGAGTACATCATGACATGAGGGACAGTCTGTGCAAAGGCACAGGGAGGAGGAGATGGAGTGTTTTATACATACATACATATATATATGTATATATATACATATATATACATATATATATATAATAGCAATTAGACCAGCTTGACTGAAATGTAGAGGACTTTGAGGGGGAGTAATATTGAATTTGCATAGCAAGGTAGGCTGGAATCAGATTTGGAAGGGCCTTAAATGCTAAGCAGAGGAGTTTATATCTTATCCTAGAAGCAAGTAGGAGAAACTGAAACTTCTTAGATTTGTGCTTTAGCAATATTACTTTTGAGTTTGATTGGAGAATCAAATGGAGAGGGAGAGATTGAATCCATAAAGGTTAATTAATATCTCATTGCTTTCTAATAGTTCAGGTAACTGCAGATGTGATAACCATAGGAGTAGTAGAGAGAAAAGGACTGATAGGAGAGATGTTTTAGAAGTAGAAGAGACAGAACTTGTTCTCTATACATACAATGAGGAAAAAGGCATTGTTAAAATTGTCTCAGAGATTGGTAATCTAGGTGACTGGAAGAGTAGTGATGCCCTCAACAGAAATAGGGAAGTTAATCAAATTTCCCTACAACATCACATCATCCTATCTATAATGTCTAAACAATATCCTGAGGTTTATATCTTCTGTTTGGTTATGAGGTGATGGTAACATTAACTTTTCAAAACATCTATCTGCCTATAGTCACTATGTATATTCCTTTGGATTATTTTCATAGAACCAGTTAATAATATGAATAGGGTATTCTTAATAGATATTGATTTTAAAAACTGTGGTACAGGCATTCTTTAAATCTATAATAGGGGCATACATATCTCTACTATTTTTCCATCTCAGCCCACCCCCTTCAAACAATCTTCACAGCCTTCCCAGTTTTTCCTTTCTATATAGATAGAAATAGAAGCCTTAAATACAGATTCTTGACCCTCTGAATTTATAGCCTGATATCCTTCAGTTACCCAGCTTGCCTTGAGCAGTGACTCATCTCTAAAATTAGGGATTTGGATTAAATCACTCTAAGGGCTTTTCAAGTTCTAAATATATTTATGAATCTAAAATATTCTCACCAAGATTTTACTATTTTAAATAATCATAAACTTCCACCAGGGGTCCAAAGGTATATTTTCAAACATATCCACATTTTCCCCAGATTGACACACAATGGATAGGAAGTCCATTAAGTTGGTTTATTAGGCATAACCAGGAATAATCAATACTCTTGAGTGCTACTCTGGTTTCTAAGTCAAATTAAAAGACTTAGAAAAATGTATCAACTATGTTAGGTGGACATTCTGAAGGATTTTTCGAAGTTCATGGATACGGAATAGAATAAGACAAGGATGAGTTGTGATCCTCACCATTGTAATTGGCATTAATTTTTTATTATGTAAATGCATGCTTTTAAAGTACTTGAAAACAGTTTGTTCTCAAGTGTTTTAAACATCTCTGAAGCGGAGCCGAGGGCAGCAGAGAGCACGGAGCCGCGAGCCCAGACAGCAGCGCATGCCCCGAACTCTCTGCCACCCCCTGCCCGCAGCAGCAGCAGATACAGACAGCCCAGCACTGTGGCCAACTGGAATACCTACATCGACAACCTCATGGTGGACGGGACCTATCTGGATGCAACCATAGGCTCTAAGGACTCACTCTCTCTGCTGTTCTACCTGTGAAAACCTTCAGCAATATTATGTTGTGAGAGGCAGGCATGTTGATTGGAAAGATTCAGTCAAGTTTCTTCATAAATGGACTGATATTGGGAAAATGTGTTAAGGTATTCATGTTGCAAGTTGAGAGTTTACTACGGATCTTCATCCTTAGAGCATTGCCTACTTTCAACCTCACTGTACCCTGACTGCCAAGAAGTCAGTCCTTGTTGATGGAAAGGAAGGTGTTCAAGGTGAGGGTTATATTCAATAAATGTTATGAAATTACTTCCCTCCTTTGGTATTCCCAAAACTCCCTTTTTTTCCTGACCCTTCTTTTTCTGACCTTTCTTTCTTTTAATGAACCTTCTCTCCACTGTTTCTATTCTCACCCTGAACACTCATTATTTTGGATCCTTCCCCAATGCCTTGCATTTTTGTTCTTGTCAAAAAATCATACTCTAGACAGCCTTGAGTTGGGTAAATAGATACTTTATTCCCTAAAATATAAGCCTCCTCCTGAAGTATTGTTGGGAAATAAATTTTACTGTCAGATAATTTTTTTTAAAAAACTCTTCCTGCAGCATAATTTGGGAATGGGGGGAAATTTTTTTAAACTGATTATTTTTTGTATTATTAAATAGTACAGTCTATCTCAGTTGTCACAGATTCTTAGAAAATGTACATAGTTACCTTGATACTTTAGTGGATCTGTGTTATTGATAAACAGTACCTCCAGCTCTACAGATTTCAACCCATACATGCCTTCTCATTTCATGTGATTCTTGATCCTTTCTTTCATAAATCTTTCATTGTGGGTCCACAAGTATTCATTTCAAGGACTTTCTTCTCCTCTCTTGATATTTTGTGTTCATTTAGTCTCACTGATTGGTTGGACTAAGATGGTTTGGGAAAGACTTTCAAGAAGAAATGACAAAAAAAGTATTAGATTTGAAATTAGATAAAGGAAGAAGTTGATAGGTCATGTGGCAGGGGTGAAGATTAAAAATAACTAAGAGGCTGAGAAAAAGGTGAACTTACAGCAAGTTGATAAGAGAGGTGAGTAGTAATATACTTGTAATGAATATGGATATAATGGATACCCAGTTCATATTTATTATTTAATATATTAAGGAATCAGTGGAGAGTCATGAAGAATAATGCATTTATTGCTTGAGAGTTAAAAATTATATTTCACAGAACTTTTGGGATCTTTTTTTGTATTTATTGGAGATCTCTTGAGGTTATGGTTCCCTAATTAAGGCACATAGGAACAAATTCTTTTGGAACGAAAAAAAAAAGCCTGGTATTTAGACAAGTGAAAGAATTTAGGAAATTACATAGAAAAGAATTTATGGATTAATTGATGACTCCCAAGATTGCAGAGACAAATGTAGTAGTTGTGTCTGAGTGTATTTTTCTTTTTTTGCCCTTATTTTACCAACTCACTATCCTTTAAGTAATTTTCTACATCAAAAGTCAATGAATGGGGGCGGCTAGGTGGCGCAGTGGATAAAGCACCGGCCCTGGAGTCAGGAGTACCTGGGTTCAAATCCGGTCCCAGACACTTAATAATTACCTAGCTGTGTGGCCTTGGGCAAGCCACTTAACCCCATTTGCCTTGCAAAAACCTAAAAAATAAAAACCAGACCAAAAAAAAAAAAACAAAACAAAAAGTCAATGAATGTCATTAGTGCACTTGTTAGGAATTATAGGGAGATGGCTTAGATTTTTTCTCTTTATTGAAATTTCACTTAGTAATGGGAATATTTCACAAATTTTAATTATTAAAATCAATGAATACATTCTTATGTAAGATCCCAAGATGTTTCTCAGGGAACATTGCTGATCAGATATCTATTTTTTCTATTCAATATGTATTCAATACTTTTTAATGAGTTTAATTTCTGATTTTTTTTTTTGAGACAGCTGGTTCTGCTGAACAGACTTCAATCAGGATACTGAGAAAGAATAATAAAGAATCAAATTGAAATACAAATCTGTAATTCTGCCAACATTCTGCTCTTCCAGAATTTTCAAATTATATTCATAAGTGAATGAGCATAAAGTTTTTAAATTCTGGGAATCTTCAACACTTTAAAAAGTATATAGCTAAGGAATAATTACTTTATTGCCAAATTTTTATATCAGAATATTCCAGTGTAGATGGGGCTTGGAGACAAGAATCAGTGTCTTTAGAAAAAAACATTCGTTTGTTTTTTGCAAGGCAGTAGTGTTAAGTGATTTGCCCAAGGTCACTTGAGCTAGTTAGTTATTAAGTATCTGAGGCTGTATTTGAACTCAGGACTCCTGACTCTCAAGGCCAGTGCTCATTCCACTGCATCACCTAGATGCCCTGATTTTTTTTTTTAATACATCAGTATCACTCCCATATTTCCCTCCACTTCCCCAAGTAGAACTCTTCCTTTTAACAGTGAAGTATAATTAAGCAAAATAAGTTAGTACATACCTCATAACTTAGGTCTCATTCCTCTTAGAAAATGCACAGGAAATATACTTCATCATGAATCTTCTAAAATCATGAGTAGCTTCTGCATTGATCAGAATTGTGATGTTTTTCAATGTTGTTTTCCTGAATATGATTGTAGTCACTGTGTCAATTATTTTTGATTCTCCCTTCTTTGCACCAGTTCTTATAAGTCTTAGTAGGGTTTCTCTGAAGTCTTTATATTTGTCATTTTTTTTTTTTTTGCAAGGCAACGGGGTTAAGTGGCTTGCCCAAGGCCACATGGCTGAGTGTCTGAGGCTGGATTTGAACTCAGGTACTCCTGACTCCAAGGCCAGTACTCTAGCCACTGCGCCACCTAGCTGCCCCTATATTTGTCATTTCTTATGTTATCATATAGTTTGATTATTTTCATAGACCACAAACTGTTTATCTCTCTAGTTAGTGGACACCTACTTTGTTTCTAGTATTATTATAAATATTTTATTGTGAATGATACTTTTCCTTTGGTTTTTGATGTTTGGGGGCGGCGGGTATTAACCTAGCAATATTATATTGGAGTCAAAGGGTATGTACAGTTTGGTGATTTTATTTCATATATTTTCTAATTGTTTTCCAAAATGATTAAGCCAGTTTGCATCTCTTCCAACAGTTCATTAGTGTGCCTATTTTCCTCACAACTTTTTCAACATTCACCATTTATTTTTTGTCATCTTTGCTAGTATCATGGATTTGAGGTGAAAATTTAGAGTAGTTTAAATTCAAATTTTCTCTTAGCAATTGGAACATTCTTTCATGTGATTGTTGATAGTCTGCATTTCTTTTCTATTTGACTTCCTTTTCATGCCTTTGAATGTTTAGATATTGGGTAATATTTCTTGTGTAACTATATATGTGGTTGTATATACACACACATATAATTCTATATATGTTGCAAATCAGACTTTTTTATAGGATAATGGAAGAGAAGGGACTCTTGAGGTCATCTTAATTGTAGAATATGGGTTCTTGAGCATAGGAATTGTCTTTGTTTTTGTATCTCTAGCACCTCTTGCCAGGCATGCATATAAGTATTTGAATAAATGATGGTTGATTGAATCCTTCCAGTCATCTCAGTTTGAAGATGAGAAAATTGAGCTCCAAGACTTGCCATACAGATGGTTTCAGAGGAAGGATTTGAACCCAAGTCTTTGGACTTCAAAGTCTATATTCTTTCCATTATACTGTAAATTTCTCTTCTTATTTTGACTACATTGATAGAGTACCTTGAAGTTTTAAGTCTGGAAAGGTATGGTGCCTGATTGAGAAATGTCTGAATATGAGTCAGAGGAGGGGGTTGTGTTTTGTTTGTTTGGTAGTTTGTTTGTTTGTTTTTTATACTGGAGTCAGTAGATAATTTTTTAACCTGGAGAGAGTTATGGTCAGAGCTGTGCTTTAGGACTGTCACTTGCTTACTGTGTGGTAGAAGAGGTTTTTTTGCAGGAATCAGATAAAGAGACAATGATGGTTATTAGAGTGATTGTGATGAGAGAGAGAGAGAAGAATAGTTTATGAAAAATGATTTTGATGCAGAATCCATGACATTTTGTACTGAATGTATATCTGTACTCTCAGAGCTCCTTTAGGAGGGTCCAGATCTGGTTTAGGCCTTTTTTTTTAAGAATAGGCCCAGGGGGCGGCTAGGTGGCGTAGTGGATAAAACACCGGCCTTGGAGTCAGGAGTACCTGGGTTCAAATCCGGTCTCAGACACTTAATAATTACCTAGCTGTGTGGCCTTGGGCAAGTCACTTAACCCCATTTGCCTTGCAAAAACCTAAAAAAAAAAAAAAAGAATAGGCCCAGACTGATAGTCGCAGTCCTAATTTGATTTAGACTTTTACTCTGGGTGTGTGTGTGTGTGTGTGTGTGTGTGTGTGTGTGTGTGAAAAGGGCTATATTAGGGTGGTCTTAGGATAATATTTATATCAATCTATGCTAAACTATTGCAAACACATAGTAGGCATTTAATACCTGTTGAATTGACTGTGTAATTACTGATACAGTGGCACTGGATCAGAAGTCTATTTTTAAAACCAGCTACTTACAGGTAACAATAATAGTTAACCTTTCTATAACTCATACTTAAAGCATAGCATTGTGCTAAGTACTTTACAATGATTATCTCATTTTATTCTCACAACAGACTTGAAAGATAGGTGCTGTTTTTATCTCTATTTTGCAATTTAGGAAAACTGCGGTAAACAGTGACTTGCCCAGATCAAATTTGAACTCAGTGTTTCTAATTCTAGACCCAGAGCCCTGTCCACTGGATAGAGCACTGAATTTGAAAAGGGCAAGATAAGATCAGATCTGTTGGCTAAGTTCAGTTCTTCAGATTTTCAATAGATTTTAGTTTCCTATGTGCTATTTAATAATTCATAAATTAGAAAGAGATGGCAAGAGGACAAAATGTGGATATTTTAACTTAGGACTAGAATGATAACTTTAATATCCTTTTTAAATATCTTGCTTTTAGGTGCCAAAGGCAGAACTGGAACACAATGTACTATAATTTGAATTTGTTCCTTTGATGTCTATTTAAATATTTTTAAGACTACTGGAACAAAAAAAAATATATTATTAATGTGGTATGCTGTTACCCAGTAGATGATTTATAAATGAAAATACTTATTTTCTTTTAGCTTCCATAATGAATCTCTGCATTTCATATTCTTTAGTGTTTTTCCTATCCTATGATTATTCAGTAATAGTTAGATTTTCTTTCCTCAGTCATCATCCAAAATCTTAGGATAGAAACTCTCTTCACTAATGTAAATTGGCATTTTTTCTGTAATTTAAGAGTTCTGAAGAGTTGTTTTAAGGACTGTCAAATTCAAATGAAAAAGGATCTTTACCTGTGGCATCTTGACTTGGAAAACCTAAAATTAATCTGCTTTGGCCCCAGTTCAGAGTTTTGTGACCTGCTGGCCCCAATATCGATGTCTCTCATGTGTAAAACTAAAAGATTAAGTGATTTGCCCAAGGTTCCACTTCCTGTATGTGTTAGAAGAAGGTCTTGAAATTGCTTGGTTTCAATCTGACACTACCTTGACATTTCATCATTCTGCTTTTATTTATATTTTTTATGTTACTCTTTTTTTATGAAAATACATATTCTATTTCACTTAGTTATACTTTGTCATTCTTGTTCTGACCTGTAATTTTGTCACATAAGGGAGCTTCCATCTATTGCAGATTATTTGTTAATATATTGTCTTAGTAAATTGCCTAGGGGAATTTAGTTGTCCTTGGGTATATAACTAAAACGTGTTAGAGGCAGGGCTTGAACCCAGATCTTGTCTCTTTATCCACTATGCCAGGTTGTCTCTGCCCAAAATGAACACTTTTTTTTTTCTTGGCATCAGTTAACACACAAATTTCTTATCCTTATGACTTGATTTTTTTTTTAAATTTCAAGAGGGGAAATCTTTGTAAAATATAGACTTCCTTCTTAATATAACATTTAACTTTTAATTGATGACTCAAAAGTAGGTGAAATAGGATACAGTTATTACTTCTATATTTTGACTTTTCCTATCATGATTTCAATATATAACAGTTCAGTCTATGAAATTAAAAGGGAGTTTTGTGGAATCTTCAGATGACATTGAAAAAGTTTAGAAACATAGGATTGCATAAAAATATATATTTATAATATCAACATAAACCCAACATGAGGAAGACAGGTGACTGAGCCAGGATTTTAACAGAGATCCTAAGACAAAAACTGTTCTTTCCATTAAACCAATCATGAAAATTAGGGGAAATCAAAGAATGGTCATATACCATTTCTTAAATGATTTTTATATTTTGTGTATGTTTTATGTCTTATTTTTTCATTTGAAATGAATCAGTCTAACTTAAGGTTGTAAGTTCAAATATACTGAAATATTCATATGAATTTCTGAGCTTTTTGATAATGGTGTTTCCTCTAGTGCTACAGGTAACAATCTATCCATGCCTCCCTATCCTGTGCATCTCTTGTCCATGACTCCCTGTAAGTTCATCCAAGGGGTCTACTGAGGGGCCTTCTTTGTTCTTGACAGAAAAAGAATGCTATTTTATGTAATAGAGTTGTTGTTTTTTTACTTGTATTTAATATCCATAAGTTTCAGAAAGAGTTTATGGAAGTTCCTTCAGAAAGAATTTTAGAATGCATGTAGTATATATCCATGGTCATTTCAACTGTACAATTTAAATATAGTTTTATTTTAAAAAATGCTTTAGAATATTGTTTAAATGATAAAATATTAGTTTTTATAAATGTATTTTAGTTTATTTTCTAAAATTACAAAAATACATGGAAATAGACCTTAGATAAACAGTTATCACAAGGAAAAATGTTAAGAAAAAATGTCTACTGTACAGAATTTTCGAGGTATTTTGTGGAAAAATTCAAATTAGAAAGTATGGTTATAGATTCTCTGCTCCCTGCAGGTGAAGTTGTGATTGTTTATCTTTTTTTTTTTTTAACTTTATGGGGAAGTGGTGGTGGTGGGGGAGAAAATGAGGATAGTGTATAGACTGGAGATTTCATTGATGAAGGGAACTCCTTTGCTATGCAGTTTAGCAACTTTTCTGCAACTTAGTTTTAAGAGAGTTACAATTTGTTAAATATATTCAAGAATAAGAAGAACTGAATTATTTTTCTAGGGCTATACTATAGAAAATGCCAGCTGATCTCCAAGGTGGATGTTACCCATGATACCAAACTTTATTGCTTGATGCTGCCACCAGGAACTCATCTTCAGGTGCCCATTGGGCAGCATGTTTACCTCAAACAAACTGTTGCAGGTGAGTTGCATGAAGATATAACGGAATAATATATAACATTTCATGTTATAAAACTATGCATATAGAGTTTAACTTCATAAAATAATATTAAGGGGTTTATTCAATATTTTTGTCTTGTGATTTATCTTAAAGCATTAGCACATTTTCCTGGGTAGCTAACTTTAGATTGTGATTGCCAGGTACTAAATATTGAAGTAGGATTTGAGTGAGGAGGTGCTGTGCTAAATCACCAGCCTCACTTTCTCCTTTAGAGTCCTTTGGATCCAGATATGGATCAAGACAACTGGAGATGGTCCTAGTTAAGTCATTTAACCCTGATTGCCTCACATCCAGAGCCATCTCCAGTCATCCTGATTCATATTTGACCACTGGACCCAGATGGCTCTAGAGAAGAAAGTGAAACTGGTGACTTAGCACAGCCTCCCTTACTCAAATCCAATTCATGTGCTTGTCACAGCATCATAGTCTTGTCCAAGAATGAAGGGCAAACATTATTGGAAGTAGGTGAAGGCTTTGCTAAATACATGGTTCAGGATCCTTTTGTACCATATTTAGGTTATTGCTCTTTGAAAAGATATGCCTTGAGGTTTTGGAGAAAGTCTGTTTTCCTTGACTATGTTAATCACTTTTATAAATTTTCTTTGTGACTCATCTCAGATTTTGCCTTTGTTTGTCTGGGTCTTCACTTTATAAATTTTAGCCTGTGTTCTCATCTTGGAAGATGGGATAATATATACTTGCGCAGCTTACCTCACATGATGTTTGTGAGGAAAGTATTTAAAGTACTGTTTCAATGTGAGTTGTGTTTGGTGTTAACATTTTTGGGGGCAACTATTAGTTAGACTTGCATGTCCAAAGTGGTGTTTTCCTAACTGTAAACCTTATGGGCAGGGATCTTGTCTTATGGAATTCAATACACTTGTTAACTACTGATTGCTTGCAAAGCATTGGGCTGGAAAATACGTTTAAAATTTTGTTCTTGATCTTGAATCTTCACCAGGGCTTAACACAATATTCTGTATATAAGAGGGGTTTATTAAGTATGACTGTATTGAATTGCCTATAATCCAAACTAGAGAAGATAATACCATCTTTGGTATTTTGCTAATGCTAATTTTGAGAATGCTACTGAAAAACCATCTCATTTTCTCTGTATTATCTGTAATAAAATATTGTTTAATTTATAGAAAGATGACATTTTGTTGAATCAGAAAAACTTAAAAAAATAATTTTGACAGCTTAAATATTATATACATATATATATATAGTCTAACTTTTCTTTTAGACTGATTAAGCTGAATATTATAAAATTACATGTTTTTTTTTCCCCTTATAATTATTCTTTGGGATGACTTGGTTAAGATTATCTTGGGATTTTCATTGCTACAACTGTATCATGAATACTTCAGTCTATTCATGGTTTAGTCCTGTAATAGTTTTGGAACTGCCTGCTGCACTCTCATTCCACAGGAACAGATTTTGGCATATCTCTGTGAGTTTACTAGTAATCTACTTCTCCATTAGGAAAGAAACTTTGTAAAACTTGTTAACATAAATTTGTTGTTATTATTTGTTTTGCCACCCTGTATTTGAAAAATCATAAGTAATTTCTAACAGTGATCCATTTAAAAGCAATAATAATAATAATAATAATAATAATGATAATGATAAACATGTCAGCATGACTGTATTGGACATTTAAATATACTGTATAGTTGATCCTTTGTATTTTTTACATTTCTATGTCTTTGATTTTGGCTTCTTCCAGGTACAGAAATAGTGAAGCCGTATACACCTGTTTTAGAGACCTTACACTCATATATACAGGAAACACTTCATTCTCATAACAAATATATCTATGTTATGATCAAGATCTATCACACTGGCGTCTTCACACCAAATTTTGATTGTCTTCAAATAGGTAAGTATTTGTGTATTTTATTTTCTTACTGTTTTCTTGGGTTTTTAGCTTAGTTCATTCTTCAAGGAGTTTTAGAGGGGTTGGTATCTTTTAGTTTTGGGGTTTTATTCTGCCTTGTCCCTCTTCTCTCAACTTTGTTCTCTTATCTTTCACTAAGCTTTCTACTGTATGATTATTATTTTTTCTAAATAAGTATTTCAAACTTGTTTTAACCTTGACCCTACTGTGGAATAGAGTGGAAATATTTCCTTCATTTTGTAACATCTGAGCAATTTTAAATCATATAACCTCCTATTTCCTAGGAGATCCTTCTAGGGGCCACACTAAAGTAATACTTTATGATTTGCATAAATGACATTCTGAACTCAACTATCCAGGCTTCCTAGATTTCAGAGTGACCCCTCCAGATTGTAGGTTCACAGATAATTACATTTTGCTTTTGTTTCTTGAGTTTGGCTATTGGAAAAATAAAAGGAAATTACATGTTAACTAATCAGGTTTGTCTCGTTAGTGCTATTAGTATTTTACTACTAAAGTATTGCTGGAGGAAAGATTGAAATTATTGAATCAATTAGCCTAAGGTTTTATAATAATACTTCTTTATTCTCTTCTCCTATGAATCAAGTTTTCATTTTATTTTTTAAATAATAGTTTAGTTTTTTCAATTACATGTTATGAAAGTTTTTCAACATTTATCCACATACTTATGTACATTTTTAAGTTATATAATTTCCTTCCATCCTCCCTTTCCCCAACCCCCTCTCCTCAGTGGCAAGCAGTCAGGTGAATATTGTACATTTAACATGTTTACAGATTAGTCATTTTAGGTATGAGGAATTAGGATCTAGAGAAAACAAAAAAAAATGAGATACTTAAGAAATACATAAGAGAAATTTTTAAAAAGTGAATGTAGTGTTCATTCAGATTCTGTAGGGTTTTTATTATCGTCATCATTATTATTGTTGTTGTTGTTGTTGTTATTTTTTGGTTTGCTTTGTTTTGTTTTTCTTCCTCTGGATGGGTAAGCATTGTCCAAAGCTAGGCTCCTAGGGTTGTCCTAGCTCTCTGAACTGCTGAGAAGAGCTGCATCTATCAGAATCAGCACACTTTTAGTGAGCATCTAATAATGTAACTTGCATGGGGCAGCTAGGTGGTGCAGTGGAGAGAGCACCAGCCCTGGAGTCAGGAGTACCTGGGTTCAAATGTGACCTCAAACACTTAATAATTACCTAGCTGTGTGGCCTTGGGCAAGCCTCTTACCCCATTTGCCTTGCAAAAACCTAAAAAAAATGTAATTTGCACTTGATCCTCAGCGCAATAGATTATATCTTAGATAAAATCTGGGCCTTGCCACTGATAAGCTTATAATCATATTGGACTGTCACTCAGTCCTACATTATTGAAATTTATTTGTTTCCAGTTTTCCACAATTTGAAAACCATGAGTGTTACAAAATGTACAACATGAAAGAGAATAGTAAAATTACATATTGTGCAATTCCTCATATATATATATATGTATATATCAGAGATATTGACAGTCCAATCATTTCCTTAGTAACATAACTATATTATACAAATTTTAATAGAACATGATTGGCATGTAATCAGAATCCTATAATCTGGATCATGTTATAAGAGACCTCCACTATCTTTGACTTTCTAGGAGTTTCCTCTTTTTTCTGATAATTTATTTTATTATTTAGGAGATTATGTTTCTTTGAGTAGTCCTGAGGGCAACTTTAAAAGATCTCAGCTCCAAGAATTAGAAGAACTCTTCTTATTGGCAGCTGGAACTGGCTTCACTCCAATGGTTAAAATATTGGCTTATGCTTTGACTAATATAACCAGTCTCAGGTATGTAAATTTTGTTTCTAGATTTAAAAAAATATAAGGTTGACAATTTGAATTAATATATTTTCTGAAACTCAATAGTACCAGTAGAGCATATACTGCTTCTCTCTGATTTTATTATTACAGTGAATCTTCCACACATATTTTTATTATCCTGCCAATTATTTCTCATTTTTTCTCTGACTCTAGCTTGATTATTAAGAGAGTTGGTTCCCTGTGATCACCTTGTGGCCTAACAGATTTTTCATCTCACTTCCCTTTTATTGAACATATGTATATATCATTTAAAAACTCAATTGAAAGAGTTCATGCTGATGTACAATGTAACATTTACTTTTAGGAAAGTGAAACTGATGTTCTTCAACAAGACAGAAGGAGATATTCTTTGGAGAAACCAGTTGGAGCAATTAGCAGACAAGGAGAGAAGGTACTAAATTAGTGTCCATGCATTGCCTGAAAAAATAGGTAATGGATTCTTAACCCAGATATATTGAATAAGAATTGTGAGTCTGAAATAAACATTGAAAAAGTTACAAGCTTTCATATTTTCTAGAAAGAAAAGTGCTGAATTTATCAAGATGATATTGACTTGTTATTAAAGTATTGTTGTAGCCAATCTTTGACTTATATTGTCTCCCCTAACTTCATTTTCTGCATTAAAAATATTGAATGTTAAATTTGTGGAATTTGTTACGAATGAGAAAAGTTATCACCATGTGATCTGTTGTGTTGTAACAGACATACTAAATGTGTTTGACTGACGATCTTAACTGGGGCTTACATTATGAGCACCCTGAAAAATATCATGATAGGGCTTTATTTTCTGGTTAAGTATCTATGCAACTTTGAGCAAGTTACTTAATCCTGATTGCGTCATATCCAGGGCTAGTTCAAGTCACACTAATTCATCACTGGACCCACATGACTGAAGGAGAAAATGAAATTGATGACTTAGCATAGCACCCCTCGCTCAAATCCAATTCAGGTACATGTCATGGCATCACCTTCCTGATATCATGGTCTTTTGAGAACAAAGTTCAAACATCATATTCATTACCACATTCCATCTCCCTTCTCCATTCCTAGGTTCAGCCTAGTAATACAACTGTGGTACAACTTTTTGTTGTGTCACATGCCTGGAATATATTCCCTTTTTACTACTACCTCTTAAAGGGGAACAGCAAGAATCCCTAATTTTCTTCAGAGTTTAGTTATATAAGATCTCTCCTGATTTCCCTATTTACATGTACTCCCTCCTCCTAACAATTTTGTACAGGTATCCATCCTTTTCACATTGTTGGGCATAGGGGTATACACCCCTATTTCTGTGTCATCTATGATTTTCATAAAACTCCCTAAAAATTTCTATTTAATTTCTTATGCCAACCCTTAATGTTTAGAAAGTCTAAATGTGGAAAGGATAATTATGTATATAACATAGCTAAAACTATGCTTACATATATTATACATACATGTATATCTACTTATGTGTACCCATAGATTTATGTATATTTTTGTATTGTGTATGTATGCAGTGGTGGGATTCAAATAAATTACCAACCGATTCTCTGCCCTAATTACCCTTTTAAGTATACAAAAAGAGAGGTGGGCTAGGTGGTGCAGTGGATAGAGCATTGGCCCTGGAGTCAGGAGTAACTGAGTTCAAATCTGGTCTCAGACACTTAATAATTACCTAGCTGTGTGGCCTTGGGCAAGCCACTTAACCCCATTGCCTGGCAAAAAAAAAACCCTAAAAAAATTTTGTGCTCGCTTTGGCAGCACATATACTAAAATTGGAACCATACAGAGAAGATTAGCATGGCCTCTGTGCAAGGATGACATGCAAATTCGTGAAGTATACAAAAAGAGACACTAAAAGGTAGTTTAATATTTCATGCATTTAAAACTCAAATAAGAAAAATTAAAGAAATACACAAAACTAGATTATATTATTCATAGTAAGCAAAAGTATCCTTATGGAGTGAAAGCAGCCATGTGATCACAGCAGCCAGTGTTGGAACATATACAGAATCAAAACTTAATTTACCTGTTCTGACTTTTTTTTCCTACTTCTTTGACTTCCAAAACGGATGATAAGATAACCTTGAAATCTGTGTTTTACTGTGTCCCAACTTCCTATTAACTTCACCATTCAAGGAACATCAAAGCATTCATAATATCTCGGGAATTTTGGACATAACACAAAGCAGAAACAAATGACAACTTATCACCCCCTGGTTATTTGGCACTTTTTCTCTTTATATGTTTGTTTACTGAAGTAACAAAAACAAGGGAATTAAATGTAATATTTCTTCCAAGGTATAATGAGTTTTAAGAAATAAATAAATATGTATTACAAGCTAAGTTCTGTCAATTTTTTTTCCCCTCTCTGGACAAAATGAAAATTAATGCAGGTGCTTAGAAAAAGCTGTTGTGCAGATGAACGTTAAAGATTAAGGAATGTAAATTTGTGATTTCCACATTGGCAACTGCCCAGGCACCCTCCTTAAAGAGAACTCTGATTACTATTCATTTTTATCTTTGAATCCTGTGTCTAGTTCAGTTTCTGGCACTTCATAGGTGCTTAATTAATATCTATCTGTTGCTTTATATAGTGAAGCATTTATCTTTCTCTGTACTTAAGTAGCAGTTTCAAGATGTATTACTTGCTTTTTCAATTGAGGATCTTGAATTGATTTTGAATCTTTGTGATTTTGAATCTAGTCTTTGTGAATGAGTTGCTATAGAAAGAAAGATAAGGTGAATTGCTTTTGCTAAAATTTCTAAAAGTTAAACATGAAAGACTAATATGAAATAGGACAGTCTTGCTCACCTTTTCAGGAACATGTATTTCCTATTCTATGTGAAAGAACATAATTTTCTGCAAATTTGATAAAATGAATAAGAACATAATACCAAGGTGATACAATCATGGTGCCAGTTCTCAGCAACAATGAAAACTACTGACTTTAGTTTTTTATTATTTAGATTATTGCGAATTCAATTGCTGCTACTCTTCAGCTATCAGTCTGATTGTTCATTTAGATATTTAGAAACAGATTTGATTCATTTGCTGTTGAAATGAACATGGCAGTAATGCTATTGGTTTTTTTTTCCTGACTAATAAAAAAATACAGGAATAATGATATTTTAAATTCATTATATTATTGATTAGCAATTCAAGTAAGAGGTCACTGCACCTCTGAGAAAATTAGCTTTCTTAGAATTGAATATTTGGTAGCAAAGTTGTGAATTTTCTCCATTTTTTTCCATTTTAACAGTGTTATACTTTCTGCTCTCATTTTGTAGTTTGTATTATGGTTGGTAAAAGATTATTAGAATTATAAGTTTTGAATTCCCTTGGAACCAATTTTGTGATGTATAGTGTTCACAAAATCTTATGCTTGGTAAATTTGGATTTAGAATTTTGAGTATATGTTACATATCTTAATATATTCCTTGTAAAGCACCTTAAACTTTCTACTCTACAAAAAAAAAATAAAAAGAAAATTAGGAAAAGAAAAGGGAATTCTGCAGCAGTCCTGCAGAAAGCCAAGGAAAACAGTGATTAGAGTTAGTTTTGACTTTTTCACTCATTAGCTTTGTGACCTTAATATGCAAGTTTATTTGCCTCTCAACTTCCTAAGCATGATACTAGATAGCTGTGGATGTCATATGAGACAATGTAAGGCAAGAATTGCCACAATGTAGGAACTGTTATTTGAATCACCCCTGCCCTAGGTTAACAGTATTTTATATTGTGAAAACTTATTATCATATGACATGTATTCTGTAGAATATAATTTTTTTATACCACCAACATCTGGCACAGTTCCTGTCACATAGGAGACATGTAGTGAATGGTTGTTGAATTTGACTGATAATTATTTAGGAACAATGTATAATGTTTTAAAACAACTGCTCTTTTTTGTAGATTTGAAGTTGAATTTATTCTCTCGAATCCCACCTGTGAATGGACAGGCAAACAGGGAAAGATTTCATTACCTCTTCTTTCAGAGTTTGTAAAAAGAAACTTGGAAGACTCAAGAATCCTTATCTGCATTTGTGGGCCAGCACCATTCACAGAACAAGGAATAAGGTAAAAATGAATTGTTAACTATAAAAAAAAATTACATCATACAGTTGCAATTAGGAGGTAGCTACACAGCTTAATGCAATGGTGTCAACTCAAATAGAAATGGGGAGGGGTGAGGAGCACTAAATCATAAGATTCCCTGTGAGTGTATGTTGACTTAGAAAAACCACATATTAACATTTTATTCTGCATTTTTAATTATTCTGTTAAATATTTCCTATTGACATTTTAAACTGGCTTGGGTCACATTTAGGAGTGTTGAGGGTCATATGTTTGACATCTCTGGCATGGAGGATAGAGAGCTGGGTCCAGAGTCAGGAGCATCTGAATTTGAATCCTTCCTTGGATACTTACAGGTGAAAGTCACTTGGACAAGTCATTTAAACCTCTCTGAGCTTCAGTCTCCTATCTTTAAAATGGGAATAATAGTAACATCAACCTCACAAAGTTGTGAAAATTAAATGAGATATTATGTAAAGAGCTTTATGAACCTTAATAAGGTATAGAAATGTTAACTAGTGTTCTCAATTAGTTTGAGAGATGGGAGCAGAAAGAGTATATTATTGATATTAAAAGAATTGACGTTTGTCCTTCATTTTTGAAGATCATGATATCAAGAAGGTGAGACCATGACGTACATGCATGTGAATTGGATGGGGGGTGGTGCGGCTGTGCTAAGTCACCAGCCTCACTTTCTCCTCTGGAGCCGTCTGGGTCCAGTGACCAGATATGATCAGAACAACTGGAAATGGCCCTGGATGTGAGGCAAGCAAGGTTAAGTGACTTGCCCAAGATCTCATAGCTAATAAGAATCTGAGGCCCACTTTGAACTCAGAGCCTTCTGACATTAGGGTCAATTTTTCAAGCAGCTAAAAGAACAAAGGAATGTAGGTGTGATCACAAACCTCATTTAAGCTATTTAGTTTCATCCTCTTACTTCACTTTATAATAGATATGTCAACAAGAAGTATAAGGCTGACTTAAGGTTTAGTTCTTTCCTTTTCTATTCACTATCCAATGGTGTAGGTACCAGGAAACCATAAAATAGTTGAAAGCCAGGCATTTGGAGGAAAAGGAGGAGCAGGAGCATGAATTTTCCCCCAAGATGCAAATAATCAATACCTGAGTAATCAAGAGTTGATTGTAGTGGAGAGCATAAAAGACTATTTGAATATGACTCTTGTCTGATTCCATTTTAACAATAGTGCTTGAAAACATTCAGTCAATAGATCTATCTTTCCAAATTTATGAATAGTTTAAAAGAGAAATGTTCCAAACTAAGGATACCTTTTGACCTTCTTACCACGTCATACAAAGGTTAATTTTTTTTTCCCCTAGGTGGTCAAAAACAAATTTCCAAGAAGTGTTCCATATTAACTGTTTTACTTTATGGTTCAATAACTAAAAAGATGGAAACTAGTAGGAGAAAAACCTTTTTTTCTCATTTTTTTTTATTTTTACAAGGCAATGGGATTAAGTGACTTGCCCAAGGTCACATAACTAAGTTAAGTAGAAAGTAATTGAGGCTGGATTTGAACTCAGGGCCTCCTGACTCCAGGGCTGGTATTCTATACACTGGGCCACCCAGCTGCCCCAGATTTTTCTCATTCTTGTCACTAAATTTTATTTCCTTTTCAGTCTAAAAAAGGAAATTTGAGCATATAGAGAGACTTCTAGAAAATTTTCATTTTGTATTTGGTCCAACTAATTTTAGAATTTCCTATTTGAATTAATATGATTTGAGGAGAGGTAAAGTTCTTCCTTCAAATGGTTGTTTATATTCTGTACTTTTTAAAAATCCAAACTATAACTTTAAATCTACCAGTAGAGAGTGTGATTAATGAAGCTCTTAGAATAAGTTTGTGGGGAGAATGCATCGTGGCAGGCGTTGGTTCAGGTAACCAACTAATCTCTTTGATAGATTTTCAGAAGGTGTATGATCTTTAGGAAAATATATTACATTTTTTTTTAATTTTCACTAACTTCTACCTGAAATTTGGTATTTCCTTCAATTAAAAACAAATGTCCTGAGACGTCCATAATTTTCACAAGACTGCCATATGGGCCCATGAATTTAAAAATGGTGAAAAATCCCCTACAGTGACATTTAGGGTAGGTTAAGCAACAGGAAAAACTACTTTCAAACTCTGCTGAGTCATGTAACCTCTTTGTGCCTCAGAAAATCTTCTAGAACATTGTCTTCTAAGGCATGTGAGTAGTGATTTACCAAAGTGAAAGGAGTTACCATATCAGGAATTTCCTGTGTTGACTAAATTATATGGTTATTTCTATACATGTGTATATGCTATATATGTTTAGAATTGACTACAATATTTAGGGAATATATAGATGTATTTGTGTATTTAGCATTAATAATGGTTATTAATTTAATTAGATTAATTGAACTACATTAATTAAAACACTGCATTGTCAAAAGTAACTTCTATTAGGCTTTAGAATGATCATTTTGAAGCAGATACGATTTTTTGAGCTTATTTTGTTTAGACTCTTGTTAAAAATGTATTTGCATTTTCTTAGCTGAACAGTGAGGAACTGAGGTGAATAGAAGCATGATGGATGATAGCAAGAAACCTGCCCAGAATCTTGAATTTGTTGCAAATAATTAATCCTCACAGGATTTAGTTAGTTGTCTGTATTTAAATAACAGCAGTTATTGCAACCTCTCCATGTTATATTATGCAAATAAACAACTGAGTAAAAAGACAAAGGAATAAACTACAGAAGACTAAGAAATGGAGCCTACTTATTTTCTCATATTTGGGGCACATGAGAAGAAAAGCTTATAAACATAAATATGGAGGAGGATTTGGGATGATCCTTACTAATGATAATATTTGTAGAGATAATATTTGTAAATTTATATAAATACAAATATAAAACACTTTTTAAAATGAAGGGATTTAAAGAATTGATGAGAGATTAATTTATTATAGTTGGGCTGTGCCAGTATAATAAGGATGATAATCTTACTGAAATTTATTTATGGGGTCATTGCCATTGCAGTCAAATTTCCAAAGAGTTATTAACAAAATTATTCTGGATAAATAGATGATCAAAATAAAGGAATATAAATAATAGGAAGGAAGGGGCCTTGCAGTCCCAGATCTCAAAGTATTCCACAAAGTAATGATCATCGAAATACTTTGGTCCTGATTAAAACAAATACAAAAGTTGATCAGTAGATTGAATTTGGTGGGCAAGACTCTGAGACAATCAATCACAGCAGTATATTGTTTGATTAAATGCAAGGAGGATATTAATTGTTCAAGTCAGAGCTCCATTTTTGACCAAAAAAACTTAGTAAATTTGGAAAGTAAAATGGATAGAAATTAGATTTTCATTAACATTTCTTACCATATGCCTACAGTAAGCTTGAAATGGATAAAGGACCTAGATATTAAAGGTCATATCATAAACAAATTTGAAGAGAAGAGAAAGACATAACTTTGACAACTATGGATGGGAAGGAATTATCATGAAAAGGAATACTGACTCAGGAGTCAGACTTAAGTGTACGACCTGTATGACCTTGGGCAAGTCATATAACCTTCTTTAATATGAATTTACTTTTCTGTAAATTCAGTGGTTTGGCTAGATAATTTGTTAGGTCCCTTCTAGCTCTTCTGTGATCCTATAAGTAGATAAAAGACAATTCTGATGATATAAACTGAAGTTTTCATTCGACAGTATTAAAGCATTTTTTAATGAAAAGAGAAACAAGTTAACTTTATTGCAGTTTATTACAAACTTCTCTGATCAAGCTCTGGAAACCAAGATATTTAGAGAATTTTGAGAAATATATGAAAATAAACACTACTATCCAGTGGATAAATGTCAAAGGATATGCCTCGCAATTTTCAAAAGAAGAAAACAAAGCTATTAACAGCTACATGTAAAAATAACAGTAAGAAAAATGAAAATTAAAGCAACTCTTAGTTTCATACCTATCACCTTGGCACAAATGACTAAAAAGAAAATGTTTTGGATTGTTCCAGTCATTCTGGAAAGCAATGTGAAATTAAACCCAACTAGTAACTAAGCTGAATATACTTTGACCTAGCGATATTCCAGATAGGTCCAAAGAAAGTAACTACTTACCCTTAGTTAAGGGTCTCATCATCTCTTGCCAAGATTATTATTGTAACAACCTTAATTCATCTCTCTGCCTTAAGTCATTCCCTACTCCAACCTGAACTCCATACAACTGGCAAAGTGACTTTCCTAAAATGCAAATCTGACCATATCACTCAGTCAACTCCAGTGGCTCCCTATTTCCATTAGGATAAAATATGAGCTCTTTTCTTTAGATTTTTTTTGTTATTGTTAAGACATGTCTGACTCTCTGTGACCCCTCTGAAGGAGATTCTGGGGTGGTTTGCCATTTTCTTCTCCCGTACATTTACAGAGGAAACTGAGGTAATTAGTTATTTTGATTGTTTTTTCAATCATGTCTGATTCTTTGTGACCCCATTTGGGGTTTTCTTGGCAAAGATACTTGTTTGCCATTTCCTTCTCCAGTTAATTTTACAGAAGAGGAAACTGAGGCAGATAAAGTGAAGTGACTTGCCCAGGGTCTTATAGCTATTAAGTGTCTGAGGCCAGATTTACTTCAGGTCCAGGACTCTATCCACTGGGCCACCTAGATGCCTCCTCTTTAGATTTTCAAACCTTTTCAAACCTGACCCTAAACAATCTGATTTTCCAGCCTAACCGTGCCTTACTTCCCCTCCCACACAGATCCTGGTCTTCTCTGTGTCCCTCAAGTGCAGCATTCTCTCTCTTCTTGGTATTGACTATCTCCTGAACTTGAAATTCATTCCCTCTTCTCCTCCACCTCATAGAACTCCCTTTCTTTTGAGAGAGCTCAAGCATCATCTTATACCCAAAGCTTTCCCTGAATCCTCACACAGTTCCTATCTTGTATTGAATTCTATTTTTTGTTTATTCTCTTTTTATTTATTTCACATAGACTTGTTTATGGCTTTGTTTCACCCTATGAGAATTACAGTGCTTCATTAATAGGCTTTGTTTCATCCTTCTTATTTGTATTCCCAGTTCCTAGCATAGTGCCTAGTGTGTTGTAGGTACTTTATAAGTGCTTATTGGTTGATTCATTGTTCATGACATATAAGCAATAGAACTAGAATCGAAAACAGAGCTACTGTGAGAATTTGATTTTCTGAATTATACTTGTTGCCAGGGAAGGATTTCTTTGGAAAGTGAGAGTGAGGAGGAAGAATTTTTAAGGGAGAGGAGAGGTATTGATAGTATTTCAAAAAAAAAAAAGAAAAAAACATTAATGAAACATTTAAAAATACTCAGAGCCAGAGGAAATTCATAAAAGGATACTGATAAGTAGGGGAGTGTTAGAAATTTCTGCATATTTTATTTTGTTTTTGATTTTGTTTTTTTGCAAGGCAATGGGGTTAAGTGACTTGCCCAATGTTGTATAGCTAGGTAATTATTAAGTGTCTGAGGTCGGATTTGAACTCAGGTACTCCTGACTCCCAAGGCCAGTGCTCTATTGACTGTGCCACCTAGCTGCCCAATTTCTGTATATTTTAAAGTAAAAATAAACTGCATGTTTAAAAAAGGCAAATCTGCAGTTTGATTTATTTTTCTTTTTTTTTTACTATGAAGTAAAGATAGCTTTAATATTAGGAGGGGGTTGGATCAACTAGGTAGTATAGTGGATAAAGCATCAGGTCTGAGGTCAAGAAGACTCATTTTCATGAGTTCAAATCTGGACTCAGACATTAATTGGTTTTGTGACTTTTTGTGAGCAAGTCACTTAACCCTGTTTGCCTTGGTTTCCTTATCTGTAAAATGAACTGGAGAAGGAAACAATACCACTTCAGTATCCTTGCCAAAAGACAATCCAAGGTGAGACACAGAGTTGGACACAACTGAAATGACTGAGTAATAATACAAAGTTAAAGAGTAATAGATATTTTTAAGAGTACTCTTGTGAAATATTTTTAGACCTTTTTTCCTACTTGGTTTTAGCATGCAGTGTTTATTGAATATATACATATATATATATATATATATTATAAAGTGGGTAGTCATTTATGATATATGTTCCTTATTTTCCTCTTAAAGCAATTTAAGGATAATTTTTAAATGATTTTTTCCAGATTAGATGGTTAGGCAGACTGAATCTATGATGGTATCATCCTTTCTGATGAACCTAAAGAAATGTACATTTTGCTTTTCTTTTTCAGATTGCTGAAGGATCTTAATTTTTCGCAAGAAGAGGTCCACAGTTTTACAGCATATTGAAGAGCTCCTACAGAATCTTGCCAAATTTATGTAGCCATTTTTGAGTGCTTGGATTTTTTTTAAAGAAACTTTTTTTTGATATACATAATAGAAGATGACTACAAGGCCAGTCTTAGGGTTTCTTCAGTGATGTTCAGCTGTCTCTGCAGTAATATAAGTTGTCAGACTTTGTCTTGGCATCTTTACTGATTTTTACTACTACTGTGGGCATCTCATCTAGGTTTCATTTCATCATGGAGACAGTACTTATGACTCTAGATGAAAAATATTACAGAATCACTTTTAAATGATTCACTGTTCTACTGTAAACCCCTATTATAAGGATTTTATTATTCATTATGTGGTAAACGGTCACTTTGATCACATTTCTATGCTGTAAAATGTCTTCTTAGCAATACAGTCTGGATTTTACATTGCACTGTTAACTCAGGAAATGATCACTTAGGTTCTTGTTATTAGTATTAAACCATGGAATGTTATGACTTATTAAGTAATCCAAACAAGATTTTTTATGTATATGATATTGATACAAAGTAGAATAAAATTATATGTAGGTATTTTTTTAATCCTTGTTGGAAATGTGATGAATGTAGCAAGGTTCTTCTTCTCTAAAATCCAGTGTCATTCCTTTATGTATAACTTTAGAGCTGGAAGCCGTCAGATCCAACCTTTTAATTTTATAACTAAGGAAACTGAAGACTCAGAGCTAAGTTAAAAGTAAATAATTTACCCAAGGTCACAAAGCTAGTTAGTATATAGCAGCTAGAGCTTAAAACACATGTGTTCCAACCCCCAATTGAATTCTGTAACATCAAAGAAGAATTCATGGAAAGACAACTATTTAAAGTTTTGGATAAACCTGCATGAAAAGTGCTTGGTTGATTGTCAGGGAAAATAACCCAAGAAAGAAAAAGAGATAGGTGACACTTGTTTAACTAAAATAAAATGAAAAATTGGGGTACATCAGTGCAGAGAATGTAAGTGACTATATCAACCAGAAGAAAGCATTTGAAAAGTTATTCCTTGGGGAAGTGGGGAGGACAAGGAGGTAGAGGAAGAGAAGAAGGAATTCAGGGAAGAAATGAGTTAAGCTCTAATCCTTTATTTTAATACTGTTTGGATGTCTGATTTTATAAGGAACATTGTGTAACTACTTTGTTCTTTGCTTGTCATTCTTTCTTTACCTTAAGTGGAGAAATTTCCTGAGTGGGTGTCTTCCTCTTCACCAGTGTTATAGCTCTTCACCCATGGGAAGCATGCAGAAAAGGCCTGGTGAGATAGTTAAAATGAAATACATATGGATAAGGATAGGTGATTTTATTTAATGCTGAGTAATGAAGTCAAATAGGTGAAATGAAATAGATTATTTCAGATTAGCTTAATATAGTATCATGTTGGACAATGTCTTCGTAGAGGTTATAAAGAAAAGTCTGAATTTATTTTACAAAATTTTTGTAACTACATAACTTCCTGTGACCAGAAATAATACCTCAACCCTCCCAATCCTGATTGAAAAATCCTAAAGTCAGAAGTGATGGAAATTAATGAGATCTGTTATTGGACCTACCTCTAATTATCTGTATGACATATGACTTGAGCTTCTTTGAACCATATTTTTCCTCATTTAAAAATCACTTCATTTTTAAGATGTCTTCCAGCTCTAAACTTTTAATTTCAAATCTTCTAAAGCCCTTGAAAGTATACTGCAGTTCAGAATATCCAAGTCTTCCTCTACCTCTACTATTTTTTGTGCCCCTCTACTCAACTGATTTCCTCTAATTAAGCACCAGCATTAAAATAAATAGTTGTTTATTCATTTGTGTTTTCTCTGTATTAGGACTAGAGTTGTAGAATTTTTTTTCAGTTGTCATTCCGAATGTATATTTCATTCACAATATGGGATTATATGGGCTAGCCTTGGAACCTAATCACCTTATTCCTCACTTTTGTGCAGCTTGTGGCGTTGACACCCCATCCTGTATATCCCTTGGATTCTATAATACTGATCCCTCCTAGTTCTCTTCCTCTCTGCTCCTTCTCAGACTCCTTTGGGTCTCTTCTTCCCAAGTCCCAAGTTTAGTATCCCTAATGGATCTATCCTTCTAATTCTCTTTTCTCTATATATTTTTTTTTTTTTTTTTTTTGGTTTGTCTCATATACTCCTGTAGCTGCAACATCTCTTCACAGATGACTCCCAAATCCCAATTCCTCCTTTGCTGGACATCACCTGGCTTTTGCACAAACAATGTGGTTGAGTGAATTGAGAGGCAGCTAGGTCACACAATGTATTGTGCACTGAGCCACAGTTCCTCTCCACCTTCAGAAACTTACCAGCTGAGTGACTTTGGACAAGTCCCTTAACCTCTGCCTGCCTCATTCTCCTCAATTGTAAAATGGAAATAATAATAATAGCACCTCCCCATCTGCCTCCCTTCCCATCCTAAAGCCAGCCACATCTAACTTCTCTATATCTGTTGATGGTACCATCATCCCCTCAGTCACGAAAGTGTGTGAAACTCATCCTTTTCTGTCATCCCCCCACCTGGTTACCAAGTCCTATTGATTGTGCCCTGGTACTAGCTGTTCCACTGCCACTGCTCTAGCTCAGGTCTTCGTCTTCTCTTCCCTGCCCCTAGGCTCTCTCTTCTCCAATCCAGCCTTCACACCAGTGCCCAGATAGCCTTAGTCTATAGTTCTCTGTGCATGTTGCGTCATAAACCTGTCAAGGAGCTAAATTTCATTGGTGGAGCCAACCTATAACTTAGTTGCCTGAAGCTTAAAGAGATTAAATGGCTAGCAAATGTCAGAGGGAGATTTGAACCAGGATTTTGTGCTTCCATTCCATTCCTTAGCTCAACCACGTCACTCCCTTTCTCAAAAACCTGAAATGTCTCCGTTTCCTTCACATTAAATTAAGTTCCAAGCCCAGCTTTTAAGGGCCTTCCTCTATCTTCAGCACACCTTTCAAGCCTTATTTCACTTTCTTTCCCTTTATGCAATCACTATTCCAGATAAACTATGTATTCCCTGATAGAATTCAAGATTCTCCTGACCTTTTCATGCTCGTTCTGTCATCTCTGCATTCATACTGATTTTCCCCATTCCTAAGACACATGGCCTCCTCAATCCTGACCCTTGAAACTGTACTCTTCCTTCAGGGTGCATGGTTCCAACCTTCCCAGAGCCTTCCAGTAAGAAGGGATCTCCTCCCTTCTCAGATTTCCCTAGAACTCTTTCTTCTTCCCCTTTTCTCTCTTGCTTTCTAACTTGTTACATACTTGTTTGTGTACAGATCACATTCCCTCTTTAGATTGTAAACCCCATGAGGGCAGGGACTATGTTGGGTTCTTTTTAATCTCTGTATTGCCACAGTATAAACATAGTGCCTGGAACAAAGGTGCTTTAATAAATGACAGATGAAGTGAATTTGAATTTAGATATTATTCCCTCCTTCCTTCCATCCCCCTACAACTTAAATTTTAGGACATACTCTGTGGAACTTGACACCATTTGGAATAGCAAAAAAAAGGAGTATTTTCAGAGGGCAATGGAAAAGTGTTCTATGCTTAAAGAGATAAACCTTGAGGTTCCATGTGTTTTGCTGAAATGTTTCTTTAGTCATTTTAATCATATTAAAGAGAGAAAAGGGCCTAATTTTGAGGATTCTTTTCAACAAACCAAAAAAAATTGCAAATAGAGATTAGACTGCCAGGTGTAATACACTTAGGAAAACATCACAAAGTATTGTGTATATAGAGCTGGCTTTGAATTCTGCAAGAGTTGGGTTTAAGATAGGAGTTGTTAATCATTTGCCCCCAAAGGGTCCATTAATAGATTTCAAGGGATCCATAAGCTTAGATGAGGAACAAAATTTCAATCCTATGTATTTCATTTTTTTGCATTGAAAGACATTCTAGGGGCGGCTAGGTGGTGCAGTGGAGAGAGCACCAGCCCTGGAGTCAGGAGTACCTGAGTTCAAATCCGGTCTCAGACACTTAATAATTACCTAGCTGTGTGGCCTTGGGCAAGCCACTTAACCCCATTGCCTTGCAAAAAAAACCTAAAATAAATAAATTAATTAATTAAAGAAAGACATTCTAAGAATGGGTTCATGGTTTTCATCCAACTGCCAAAGGAATTCATGTTCAAAAAAAGTTAAGAGGGGCAGCTAGGTGGCGCAGTGGATAAAGCACCGGCCCTGTACTCAAGAGTACCTGGGTTCAAATCCTGGCTCAGACATAACTACCTAGCTGTGTGGGCTTGGGCAAGCCACTTAACCCTGTTTGCCTTGCAAAAAACAAAAACAAAAAACCCCAAAAAAACCCAAGTAGCCCCAAAAAAGTAACTTCTTAAGTACTGCCTTAGATGCATTCAAGCTGTGTAGTCATTGACAATGCATTTACCTTTCAATGCTCCAGTATCTTTTAGATTATGAATTCTACCAATGGAGGAAGATACTGCTCAGAAGTTCTCATTCTAATGAAATTAGGAGTCTGTGGGAGGGGTAAAAAAAAGGATCTGGTTATTGAAAATTTAAATAGATTTAATAGATTTAAATAGATGCTTCAGGATCGTTCTGTACTAGATAAAGCCTGTAGATACCCCCCAAATTAAGGAGATAGCCTGTTAGGTAAAAATGCCCTAGAACTTGTCTAAGATGACAAACATTACCCTAATAGAATGCCTAAAGGGCATCTCGTGCCATTTTACCCAGCAAAGCCCTCCAGAGAAATCAGAAGAAGCTCAATTTTGCTGTAAAAGCTGAAAACTTCCATTTTCATGTGATAGGTCCCGCATGACAGAGATAACTCAAATGCCACATGAGTATGTTCAGAATCCTTACTTTTCCTTCAAATCTTAATGGTCTGTCTCTTTTATTAAATTGCTTCTCTCTGAGTTCTCATCTTTCTACATCTTTCTGCTATTTGGATATGAATTTCAGCAACTTACTCTGGTCATTTTTACAAAATAGAGCAAGTGAGGAGTCCTCCCTGGCTTCTTAATCAAGTTGTTGTCAGTACTATGAAGTATGCAGTAAGCCTGGTTCAGAGCACTTTAATAGACTGATTAGAAAACATTCACTGAGCAAAGAAATGAACTCTGGAAGACTCATCTCCCGCTGGAGACCAATGTTCAAATCTTGATTGGGTTGCTCATGCAAATGAGTGTTTTAAAAATTTGTTCTTGGTGGTTGGGTTTGCTGCCACCCCCTCACTGTTACTTCAGAATTGTTTTATCCGTGTTTAAATTATTCAGTTTGTTTTCTTGACATGAAAACTTTAGAAGAGGCTGTGCCAGTCATCAGAGGTTCACCTAAAATGGTTGACCTCACATGGGACTGCTCTACAAATTCAATTGAAGTCTTTTTTTTTAAAGGCAGTTGTTTTAATAGACTTTTACCAGTGTGACTGTCTAATCAGTTAGAGCTCAGGTAGGCTTCTGCTTGTTTTCTTGGGGTTTATGTAATTCTTTAAGCCCATGGCTGCATTTTTCAGGTAACAAATGAAAGCACTCTACCAGAAAACTTTTATGAGAAAGAAGAGGGACTGAAAATTGGGATTGGAGAAGTGGAAGGGAGAGAGAAAGCCAGGCACAGACAATGAGACAATGTTTTTTGTTACAAAATGCCAGGGTAATTGAAAAAGAAATTTTATGTGGTATTTTAATCACCTGTTCCTACAAATGATTTATATAGTTTATATAAATAAAAAATATATGTGTAAATAAAAATTAAATAATTTTTATAGTTTCATTTTGTCATTTTATAGCATTTCAAAAATCATAATGGGCTAAAAAGTATCTTTAAAAAAATTTTTTTTATCATTTTTTAAAAAATTGAATTTTAAATTCTCTCCCTCCTCCCCACCTATCCCCCACCCATTGAGAAGGCAAGCAATATGATACCCATTATGCATATGAAGGCATGTAAAATGTATTTCCTTATTATCCATGTCACTAAAAATAAAAAGCAACAAATATGGGTGGCTAGGTGGCGCAGTGGATAGAGCACTGGCCCTGGAGTCAGGAGGAACTGGGTTCAAATCAGGTCTCACACACTTAATAATTACCTAGTTTTGTGGCCTTGGGTAAGCCACTTAACCCCATTTGCCTTGCAAAAACCTAAAAAACAAAAAAGAATGTTTCAATCTGTTCTCAATATTCATTAGTTCTCTCAAGATGGATAGCATTTTTCATCAAGGGACCTTTGGAATTATCCAGGATCATTTTATTGAGCAGAGTAACCAAGTCTTCCACAGTTGATGATCATTAAAATACTGAAATTATTATGTACAGTTTTCCGGTTATTCTCATTTCACTTACATCACTTCATATGTATTACCAGATTTTTCTGTTTTGGTTTTTGGTTTTTGCAAGGCAATGGGGTTAAGTGACTTGCCCAAGGTCACACAGCTAGGTAATTAAGAGTCTGAAGCGGAATTTAAACTCCAGTCCTCCTGACTCCAGGGGTGGTGCTCTATCCATTGCACCACCTAACTGCCCCTTGTTGGTCATTTCTAATAGTATAACAGTATTCTGTCCCAATCATACATCAGAACTTGTTCAGCCATTCCCCACTTAATGGGCATCCCCTCGATTTGCAATTCTTTGCCATGACAAAAACAGTTACTATAAATCACACCCTTTACTATTAGCCTAGGTAGAGAAATTCAGTCACACTGTTTTATGTCTGCTGGTCTCCCAGTTCTCAATGCATTGCTGGTATTCTGGCTTCCTTCCCAATATCACTTTGAATAGTCTCAACAGTAACAACAAAAAACCCCAAACATCTTCAATTTCAGCAAGTTAGGCATGAATTTCTTTAGTAAAAACAATAACTTCCTTAGTATCTTGAATGAATGTTTGATAGAAGAACATGAATTTCCTTTTAGGGACCCCCCAATATCTAGGGGAGCAGCCATTTGGAGAGGAAGTCTGCTACCTATCTCCCCCTCCCTCAACAGTGCCACTCTGCAGGATGGTCATCATGAAGGCCAATTCAAAGAGCATGCCAATAATAAGATAAATATGATAAGTGAAGGACAGTGCAAAATAACAACCCTTATATGCTGTAATAAACTCCAATCAGTAATATACTGTCCAAAGGAGAGTGGCATGATGGGTAGCACTTAAATGGCAGGTTATGAGTGAAAATGAAAATAAAAAAGGTAATTGCATAGATAATTTCCCTGCCTGTGGCTTGTTGAATTTGAACTATACTTTCAATTTATCTTGAAATCGAAAAACAAAAATGTGTTTTCCATATATAGCGTGTTTTTGAAAGTGGTTCTTAAAAGTTATTCTTAGCATCTCATTTAGTCATTCAAATAACTTCTTGTTACGGGGAGATTTTTTCCCTCCCCTCCCCTCCCTGCCCCTCCATTTCAATACTGGGAAAGTGTCTTAGCTTTTGCCATCAGGGATTACTAATTGAGTTTGCCAATTGTGATTCAGATAATATATAGGGGCTAATATTCTGAAAAAAAGTTTAAGAAAAAAAGTACTTTTGGAAATGGCCACTCCCAAAGAGCTATGGAGATAAGGTATAAATATTAATGGAAAAAAATATGTTTAGTTTAAATATTTTTAGAAAAATATTTAGAACATTTCTCCCCCTATAATGATAGCCTCAATTTGAGAGGTTATTTAAGTTGTTGTATTTGGCAGAGATTCTTTTTTTTTTTTAATTTTAAAAATAGCCTAGAGGAAGAATTCCAACATTCAAGAATGATGATGTTTGTCCTTTGTTATCAAAGACCATAACATCAGGAAGGTGATACCATGACAAGCAAATGAGTTGGATTTCAGTGAGTGAGTACTGTGCTAAGTCACCAGTCTCACTTTCACCTCTGAAAGCATCTGGGTCCAGTGACCAGATATGAATCAGGATGACTGGAGATGGCCCTGAATGCAAGGCAGTCAGGGTTAAGTGACTTTTCCAAGGTCACACAGCTAGTAAATGTCAAGTGTAGGAGGCTGAATTAGCACTCAGATCCTCCTGACTCCAGGGTGGGTACTTAATCCACTGTGCCGTCTAACTTCCCTCGCATCTTGAATGGATGCTCTATAGAAGAATATGAATGAGAACCACAAAGAAGAGTTTGCAATCTATACCAGTAGGGGAAGTATCCATACCCCTGATAGCACAGCTCTATTGAAATAACTTAAACATTTTTATGGATAATAACAAATTATACCATCTAGCATCCATTTATTAATTTTAAAGTACTATTGATATCGTTTATTTTTATGTTATAATCATTTCAAGATAGCACAATGGATAGAATATTGGACCTGGAGTAAGGAAGACCTTAATTCAAATTTAGCCTCAAGATGCTTACTAGCTGTCTGACCCTGAGTAAGTGACCTAACTTCTATTTACTCCAGTTTCCTTATCTGTAAAATGAGGATAATTATGGCACCTATTTTTCAGGGATGTTGTAAGGGTCAAATGAGGTAACTGTAAATCTCTTAGCACAGTGCTATATAAAAGTTCCCTATTGTTTTTAGATAATAGCCTCCCCCTCATCCATCCATCTACCCAGTGAGTGTTCCAAGTATAACAAAAGTAGTTAAATAAAACCAACCATAGGACCAATTCAATTTGTTCCACTACTTGGTCTATGTGTATCCTTAAAAGTCCACTGTAAACTAAAACTAGACATTTATTTACAAAAGGAAGTTAGCTCCACTGGACCTACTATCTAAAACATTCCTTTATTCAACAACAAAGAATATTAGCAGTCAATAACCAACATGAATTACCTTCATTTGCCACTTGTCAAAAGGCTTGTTTGAAACAACTGATATCAGGTATAAGCCCTCCACAGGCTCCAGGAGACTAGAGAGGGGATGCTGCTGCAATTTGAGTGGGCAAAAGCAATCAAAATGTTTTTTTTTAAGAAATACAATCAAGATTCCACTTTTTCATGTATGTTTACTCTTCATGAGTTTTTCTCAGTTTCTAGGGTTTAGGAGAGGATAATGACCATCCCAGAGCAATCAAAACAAAGTATTGTTACCTCTGCTTCCCTGTCAACACTTTGGGTCTTTTGAGCATTGTTGGGTGATGGAGGAAGAAAAAGAAGAGAAAATTATGAAAGGAAGAAAGAAGGTCATTCACTTCTTAGCCAACTGTAAATTTATGAAAATTGTTCTTGTTAAAAATGAGGTCTGTTTTGGGTTCTATGAAGCACCTCTAAATTTCCTATAACCCAGGGTCCCTGGTGGTCAGAGAAGGAAGGAAATGCCATTGTTTGTTAATGGCCTAAATTTCTGACTTACCTTAACTCTCTGGAGCAGTCTCATACAATGAAGAGTTTAATATTTTCTCGGGGATTTTTGTTTAGTATTTCATTATACTGAGGTTGCTTACATGTGTGAGATGTGCCAACAGATAATTACTGTAGTTTGCAGATATTCATTTTCTAACAAATTATGTTCAATTATACTCATAAAAAGGATTCTAATAATAACATTTATATGGTTCTTTTAAGATTTTCAAAATAACATAGATGTTCAAAGAAATCTATCTATAGGTCCTATAATGTTCATTCCCTTTTTTATAGATGAGGAAATTGAGTCTGACAGAGTTTAATAACTTGTCTAGAATTTCATAGCTGATAAATATTGGAGTCAGGTTTCCTGACACCATGTCCACCACTTCCTCTATGTCATCTAGAATGGGTCTTGAAGTTAGAAAAATCTTAAATAGCAAACATAACTTTATAGACATCAGAGAAGGAATCATAGCAGCCACAAACCAGACATTATGAAATTAATTTTGTCCATCATAGTTTAATAGATCTGAAAAAATAGCCCCAATTTTTCCCCATTTTTGTCTTAAATTCCAAGAGATCCAACCCTATGTTCTTTCATATAACTTGTATGTGATACATTAACTGATGACTCATTAGCCATATTTGTAACATCTAAAAAGTTTAAGAGACATAGTTTCTGAATAATTAACCATTCTATTAATAATGTGAGCATATTACTAATGGAACAGTGACTCCCTTTAATACCAAAAGTCCAGTCATGGGGCAGCTAGGTGGCTTAGTGGATGGAGCACCAGCCTTGGAGTCAGGAGTACCTGGGTTCAAATCCGGTCTCAGACACTTAATGGTTGCCTAGTTCTGTGGCCTTGGGCAAGCCACTTAACCCTATTTGCCTTGCAAAGACCTAAACCCAAAAACAAACAAACAAAAGTCCAGTCATGGTGATGGGTTTGCAGTTTGTATGCTCTCAGAAGAGTAGTTGTTTCAGAAGATAGAAATGGAGAAGCAGACCTATTCTAATAAGGGACTTGGGAGAATTAACTTTCATCATATCATTTAGTTCTATATCACCCCTAGTCTCAGGGAATTTAATAAAAGCATTTACATCCACCCAGATCTGAGTAAAACTTCCCTACTGAGGGGAGAGAAGGGTCTGAACAAGATTGTTAAGAAAGTTAATCTAATCTCATTATCAGCAATGTCCTTCAGAGAGATTTTCTAAAAAAATCCTAGTCCTGAGTGGGATATTCCCTCTTAAGAGTTAACATTCCTAGTGAAGTCCTCTCAGGGTTAAAAATCATTAAAACAAAGACAGACTATTACTCTTAGACTATTCATAGAAGAAAGAGGGAGGGAGACCATACATTCCAGGTCAGGCACCCTCCCGACTCTGTTGGGGGGGAAACAGCAGACAGTTTCCAGAGAGACCTTTCACTTTTTTAGTCACCTATTTAGTTAGTCACCTATCTTAACTGGGAGAACAGTGGACTGTTCCCATGAGAAAAACCTTGCATTCCAATGAAGCTCATAAGACACCTCTTGTTTGATAAGTAGACTGTTCCTAGACAAGTTACATTACTTCAATAAAATACTTATAATCCTGAAGGTTATTCTCACCATCTGGATGGTGAGGTAATATTTTGTGAAAAACTTTCATTCTTTCTTGTTGCTGGGGTAGATTTTCACAAGGAGAATGCAGCTCTGAAGACTAACCTTTGAGTTGACAAAGAGGGACGATAGGAAGGAGGAGGGGATCACATTAGGGCATATAATCTTGCTTGATTGTCCATTTGGGCCAGCTCCTTGATCTTCACTACCTTTGTGATACTTGGAGTGTGCCCTTTTCTCAAGAAAAGCCAAAATAAACTTTCTTTTTTGTTTAGAGGAGTCTCTATATTTTTAAGTGGATTTTTATCCCATTTTAACCCCCTCCTTAAGACACTCTTGGACACACACACAAGCAGATGCCAGGCTGGAAACTGTCAGCAACTTGTGATTTAGTGCCCACGCAGATCTTTTGAGGAGTGAGGGAAGAATCTCAGAGAGACTTAGCTTGATCAAAATTGAAAGCCAGAGGACCTTTAGAGGCAGTGCTACAAGGAGACGGACCCCACCTCAGGAGAAGAACTGGGACGGCACCATGGTCCTAAATTTGTGTACAAAAGCCCAAGTGTAACCCTGGGTGGCCAACCCTTGTCCCACATCAGATCAAATCTGCAGACTGATCTGATAAGAGCAGAAAAAAGGGCAGAGGTGGAAATACTCCCAAGCAATTAATACAATTTGCAGGGAGAGATTCCAAAGAAGTCCAAGTGGTTAGAGGGCATAGGGACAAGACAAAGGGGTCCAAAAGTACCAGCTGAAAGCTCTAAGGTCTAGACTTAATAATGGGGAAGAAATCCAAAGTAAAAAAGGAAAAGTGCAGAAAATGATAAAATGCTGTTGACTTTTTCTCTTCCTTGCTTCTTTACTGTGATTCTGTGTTGCTGGAATGCTTTCTCCTCCTCTCTGTCCTCCCCCTCCCTGCTTCTTTTCTCTGGGGTTCTTGCCTGGTTTTTTGTTGTTGTTTGTTTTGTTTCATTTGTTTGTTTTATTTCGTTTTGGTTTTGATTTTTAATCTCTCAACCTTGGGAGGAAAATGGGAGCAAAAAGGGAATTTATTAAGAAAAAGGACTAATTAATAATAGAATTGTTTCATGAAGACAGTCAAATAAGTGTTAAAAGGGACCTTATTTTGAAGTTAAAGAGACAGGAAAAAGACAATGAAAATTACCAAATATGTTAACTAAAGAAATTATAGAAAGAAATGTTATTTAAATTTCAGAAAGTTTTGGGGAAATAAATTCCAGAAAGTCAAGAGTCAGGTTAATTCTAAAGTATATAATTTGGTTACACAGAAATGCCAGAAAAGGGTAACTAAATAGTTAATCTTTAACCATAATGATATGGTAATATTATAGTTTCAGGAGTTTATTAGTATAGATTCTGTCAATGTTAGTTATTACAGAGAATAATGGAACAAGTGGGGAACTAAGAACAGAAGAGCCCCCAAGAAAGATTTGGACCTGCCTCCTTATGAGAAAAGTTATTTGGTCTATTCTATCTGAAGAAGGGAGCAGGTGATATTCCAATTAGGCTGTGAGATATTTTTTTGAGTAGCTGTTTGCCTTCTCAAAAGTTTTACCAATTAAAATCACGAAGTGTTAAACATTAAATCCTTTGAATGGAAAACGTATTGTGGAAAGTGGAATCATGTCTGTGGTTTATATAGAAAGTTCAGAGCAGTATTAACTACAGTCAAAAACAGTTAATGAAAAAGAATAGTGGAACAGAATATTAAGAGAAAATGTAAGTTGTATAGTCTAAGTAAGAGGTTCTAAAAGTACTGGGAAGGGAATCAAGGCATAGGGACAATTGGGGTTTTTGAACCATTTCTTAAGTATGGAAATTAAGTAAAGCATGTAGACAGAAGATTTGAACAGGTTTGATATTGTCTAAGTAAAAGGATTGATTTTGGGATTTGGGGAGCCTTGGGAGGTGATTTCAAAAACCAATGGGTAAAAAGGGTAGTATAAAAAGCTCAAAGTTCAAATGGAGATATATGTTTAAATGAGGCTAGGGTAATCTAATTACATTAAAATGCTATTTTTGCTATATTTCAGTGAATTGATTGGAAAAGTGATAAAACCAATAAGATGAAAAAAGTGATATGAAAGCAATTGCTAGGTAAATGTTAACTTTTTATTTTGTTATTATTGATTCTATAATGTGCTAATCTTTTGTATAAAGTAATCTGAAGATATATATGTAAACTGAATTTAGGGGTTTGTGTAAAAAAAGTTTAGTTTTTTTATTTTAATGTTTTATGGCTCCTCCAGAGTCATGGGAAGAAAAAAATTAATAGAAATGCTGTAAGAGATAGGGACAGAATGCCTTGGTGGAGGCTGGGACTCTGCAAAACAATTGTCAGAATAGACTGAGTTATGTGCTCTTAATCAAGCTTTAGAATTACTAAACAAGGGCAGCTAGGTGGTGCAGTGGATAGAGCACCGGCCCTGGAGTCAGGACTACATGAGTTCAAATCCGGCCTCAGACGCTTAATAATTACCTAGCTGTGTGGCCTTGGGCAGCAAGCCACTTAACTCCATTTCCTTGCAAAAACTAAAAAAAAAAAAAAAAAAAAAAAAAATTACTAATGAGCAGTAAAGGTAAATAATTAGTACATATGGGGAATTTCCAATTCCCAGAACATTAAATGTTCTAATATTAAGAATTGTTGGTCAGTAAGGATAGAAAACTCATATAAGTTAGAACATTAAGAAGTTAGAATTGCACTGATAAAGATAAAAAGAATTTGCAAACTTTTTTTAGACTTTGTAAAGAAAATGACAGGGTTATTTTGAATATGACTTGGAATTTAAGAGAAGCATAAAGAAAATCTTGTAACTATAAAAGGGGATTTTTAGCAACTGCTGGTCTTAAGAATTTTTCTGTGTTGCAAAATTCTAGAGAGTAAAGGGAATATACATAAAATTGAAATATGTAGTGAATAATTAGTAAACTTTATATAAGAACAGACTGAAACAATTTTTTTGAGTTTTTTTAAATTTTGTTACAATAATGAACAATGAATGAATTAACCTATCACATTTATTATGAGAAAACTAGAGAATGCCTTGCCAACAGTTTTATATCTCTCAAGGTCTTTTTGGCCCAGAGAAATTGTGAAAGGCTTTTTTTTCACCTTGTGTTTATAAAAGGGAATATCTATATGTAAGATCAATGTAGCTTATTTATTATCTGTTATTTAAGAAGAAGAAATTATATCTGTAAATGTAACACTAGCATGGGTAACAAGTATACATTAGGCTTTTGAAATTATCATATTTATAAAACTAAATTCATGTAGAATATTATTTTCTTTGTTTTGAAAATAGAAGTGTATTTGGAAGAAGAGATAAATAAGCTTTATAATAAAGCACAAATTTAGAAGAGGTTTGTGTGTAAAAGATACTTAATTATAAGGTTAACTTTAAGAGAACCTATTGTTTTGTTTTGCTTTAAGAGAATGAGATGTCAGCATGAAAAACTTATGTTTCATGTAGGTTAAGAATTTAATGTTTAAGTTTTAAAAAAGTAAAATTGCAGATTTCTTCCTACACATTAAGTGCAGATTCAGAAGGATGATCTACAATAGATTGGGATATATATCTTAACTGCAAGATCCCCTTTCCAATAATGTTGTATAAATGTGAGTGGCTTTGGAAAATGATTAGGAAATTAAAAATTATATAACCTTAATTAGATGACTTATCAATGAATAAAATGTTGAAGAGTATTATCAAGCATGTGGTCTATCTTTGAAAATATAAACTGTTTTACTGTAATGTGGTCAAACCTGGAATTAATGATTGATTGCTTTGTAGGGATAATGAGGAAAATTATCAAAGGTCATGACCCTCTGGGTTCCCTGAAATTTTTAAATGATTGGACCTTGCTCTAGAACTGTAGGTCCAGGTATAAATGTAATAATGGAAAGATTGTTTTGTGAAGTCTAGTTCTTAATGTGTTACACTTATTAATATTTTGTTAAATTTAGAGACCCTCAAGATATTCTAATGGGTTGAATGAATTCTGAAAAGTGATAATCTGTATTTTAAGCATGGCTAATAATTAAACAAGTTTATTATAGAGAATGATTTGCATAAGCACTTGCCAATTATATATCTCTCTATATATATAAATTGGAATTTTTGTGATAATATGTGTGTGTGTGTGTGTATATATATATATATATATATATATATATATATATATATATATGTATATTTATAAATCTCAAAGTTGTGGTTGTTTGCTTTGAAGTAAAAGTACCTGAGCAACATGTGAAAGAAAATAATAATGATAATAATTTGTGATTTTTTTCTGTGGCAATCTCTTCACTAATTGTTATGTGAGAATTCTTACAATAATCTCCTAGCTAAAAAATGGGGTTTATTTATTGCAATATAGCAGGCTAGCCAAGATGCCTCTAATATGCCATCTTTATCCAGAAATAAAACAGATATGATTTCAGACAAAGGGATATGGGTCTGCAGATTAGAAGTTAGTGCCATCAGGAAGATAAGCCTTCTAGTTGAATTATGAAACATATTTGTGAAGAAGTTTTTGTTTTTGTTTTTGTTTTTGTATGCCAAGGAATACTCCAGATGCTAGGGGAACTTGACTGCTTTTTGAATGTTTAGAAAGTCACTTTATTGAATGCATTCTGATGACAGGGATACTCAGAGTAGCTATGGGTAATATATGTGTAGGGAAGGGGACTGATTGATTTGACCCCCCCATCCAGATTAGAATTAGCATTTAGTACTTGTGAAATGAATTCACTTGGAGATCTAATTAGATGGAATTACTATTTTAGATCATGGGACTTTTAATTGGCTTTTGTTTTGTTTCTGATATCAGATATGATCAGCAAAGGAAGTACTGCTGAATCAATGCTCTCTTGAAGTCTGGAAGCCAGAAGGAGGTTTGGACACTACACAGGTCACAGCTTTATTGGAAGAAAAAGCCGAAGGGGCAACTTTTCAGTGCAACCCTTTTGACCTGACTTCCCCAAATGTGACATTTGAATAATGTCTCACCAGATAAATCTAAAATTTGATTTAAGGCATCATGTGGATGACCTCTGCCTGGAAACTGACACTCAAAATTATATCTATAAAGGAATTTCCCTTTGATGTCCTGTATCTTTATAGTAAACCACTGAAGATCAATGTGATGTAGAAATTTTAGGTCAAGTTGGAGTTTAGTAGCTAGGTAGGCCAGCATGTAGTTTTAACCTCTGCTGTTAGCTATATGTTTTGAGAAGAATTAAGATTCTTTGATTTTATTTTATTTTATGCTAGGAAAAGGATATTTAGGTAAGAAGAATAAAAAAAAGGTTATATAATCTCAAGATACACTTCTGTGCAGTAGCAGTTTCAAGTTCTACTTTGAAAAGGGAATGTAAGTCAGTTGAGTATATAAGGAGAAGAATCACCTATAGTTTAGTTAAGAAACATTTGGGGAGAGGGGCAGCTAGGTGGCACAGTGGATAGAGCACCTGGCCCTGGAGTCAGGAGTACCTGAGTTCAAATCCTGCCTCAGACACTTAATAATTATCTAGCTGTGTGGCCTTGGGTAAGCCACTTAACCCTATTTGCCTTGCAAAAAAACCTAAAAAAAAAGAAGAAACATTTGGGGAAGAAAGAGGAATTTATTTTAGTTAAGGATACTTGAGTTAGTATTTTAATGAAGAGCAAGATCAAGGCTATTTGTATGTCGCTTGTTGGACACTCTTTGTACAAAGATGGTCATCTAATGTAAATATTATAAACTCAAGTTAACTTGATAATTTTCAACATATTCACTTGTTGAGTGAAAAATTATGGAAGTTGTATTTTTGTTAAAGTATGTATATCAGTGTGACAGTGAGTAAGGCAAAATGTGAATTTTATGGCCTAATGATGACAATATGAGTCTGTGTGATAAGATGTTGTGTTAAGAAGTTCCTTTACCAGAAGAGGGGATCTCAACAAGTCATCCAAATTGAAGACTGGAATGGACTCTGCAGATACAGAAAGATATTGAATGTCTCCAGGGGAAAAGAGAGAGAAACCAGATGAGTTCATCTTCCTCCATTGTGTCTATGTGTGTGTGTATGGGTTGTTTGGTCAGGGTTCCAAGAAGAAGATGGTTCCTGGGACTGCTAGGTGGTGCAGTGGATAGAGCACCGGTCTTGGAGTCAGGAGTACCTGAGTTCAAATCTGGATTCAGACATTTAATAATTACCTAACTGTGTGGCCTTAGGCAAGTCACTTAACCCCATTTGCCTTGCAAAAACCTAAAAAAAAAAGATGGGTCCCAAGTGGACGGGAAGAGAGAGAGAATAGAACCAGAGAGAGTATTAAGGATAGTGTGAGAGGACTTCAGATACCAAATATATATGTATATGTATATTTAGAAAAAAGAGGAGGGATTGAGTGGGATATTCCCTCTTAAGAGTTAATATTCCTAGTGAAGTCCTCTCAGTGTTAAAAAAAAAACCATTAAAACAAAGACAGACTATTACTCTTAGACTATTCTTACCTTGCATTCCAAACCAGGCATCCTCCTGACTCTTTTGAGGGGAAACAGTGGACTGTTTTGAGAGACTTTATATTTTTTTATTTAGTCACCTATTTGATGATATCTTAACTGGGAGAATAGCGGACTGTTCCCTTGAGAAAACCTTGCATTTCAATGAAGTTCATAAAACTCCTTTTGTCTGATGATAAGTAGACTGTTCCTAGACAAGTTACATTATTTCAATAAGATAGTTATAATCCTGAAGGTTATTCTCACCATCTGGATGGTGAGGTAATATTTTATGAAAACCTTGCATTCTTTTCTTTGTTGCTGGGGTAGATTTTCACAAGTAGAATGACTAACCAATGAGTCAACAGAGAGGGATCATAGGAAGGAGGAGGGGGATCGTGTTAAGGCATATAATCTTGCTTGACTGTCAATTCGGGGCAGCTCCTTGATCTTCACTACCTTTGTGAGACTTGGAGTGTGTACTTTTCTCCAGAAAAGCCAAAATAACCTTTTTTTTTTTTTTTTTGCTCAGAGGAGTCTTTATATTTTTAAGTGGATTTTTATCCCTAATTCAACAATTGGTTATTAATAAGAGAAAGAAATTTACATTTCTCTCGTATGTACTGGATCCAGGGAACAATTTTTTTTTCTCTCTTTGAACGGCTTGTCTTATATTTACTTAGGTAAACTGCCTGAAATCCTTTTTGGAAGTAGATAGAATAAACCCTGAGTGAAATAAAGCAAAGGGAGACAGCAGATGCAGGATACCTATCAAGCAGAGTACTCAAAGATCTGCCAGTAGCCAACCAGAAGACTAAACTGCCACATCAGTTTACCCTAACTGCCCTTGTCTTGCAGCTGTAATCAATAAGTTTGCCACAACAAAAAGAGAAGCAATAACCATGTTTTGTGCATATATAGGTATTGCCTCAATTTTGGTCCAAATATATAATAGCTACTTTCACCATAAAAAAAAAGTGAAGATTGAAATGTATGTCCTAGCTGGAGATAATGGAGATCATTGCCTTGAGGAGCAGGGATGACAAAAAAAAAAATTTAGATCCTGATTGTCTCCCACCTCAATAAAGTAACTATGAATGATGCCAGCCTTGGCTGTGGCAAGTAAAATTCTTTCATCAGTACTTTAGGAACATGTCCTCTCCTGGCTATGGGTAGTCTTTTTGCCAATGAAGAATGAAAATCTTACTCAATTTAGTAGACATAGTCATGATTTCTTGTGTCTCAAAATGTTTATCAAATGGTGACCAATTTTCTTATATCATTACTTTGTCTCACTTAGCTAGGCTGGTTCATAGCAGACATATAGTCTGTTACTGGGGTCTTATGCCAAGTCTTTCCAACTTGGTTAATACCTGTCAAAGCTTTCAATTCTGATAAGCATCCAGGGGAACTCTATAATATGATAATGTACTATTATAGGACTTTTATAGAATGTCTCTTATTAGAAAAGGGAGTAAGTTGTATTATACAGATGAGAAGGTAAATTTCTGTTTAAAGGGATTTCCATCTTTTTTTTTTTTTTTTTTTTTTTTAGTTTTTGCAAGGCAATGGGGTTAAGTGGCTTGCCCAAGGCCACACAGCTAGGTAATTATTAAGTGTCTGAGGCCATATTTGAACTCAGGTACTCCTAACTCCAGGGCCAGTGCTCTATCCAATGTGCCACCTAGCTGCCCCCCCCCAATTTCCATCTTTATAAAAAACCCTATCATTTAACAACAAAAACAATAGAAAACAAAGGTTTCTTTAAGGGCATGGGTTAAAGAATGGTCTTATGTAAAGGTGATGCACTATCTTTGAGTCAATGCCAAGTTCACATTAAATCACAAAAGGTATAATTAAGAGCCACCAAGAATGATAAAAAGAATGGACATTTTAGAGAAATTTGATTCAGCTAAAGATGTTCAGCAAGTAGAAACAATAATAAAAGCTGACATAATGCTTACTCTGTTCCAGGCAATGGACTAAGCAAATGTCATTTGATTCTCACAACTCTGAAAAGTAGACCGTATTATCATCATCATCACCATTTTACAGATGAGAAAACTGAGGTGACAGGTTAAATGACTTGTCCAAGGTCACATAGCTAGTGAGTATCTGATGATGGATATGAACTCAGGTCTTTCTGTACTCTATCTTCTGTACTACCTCCTAGCAATTGCTTTCTTAGAGTTCTCTGCCAAATATACTTGGAATCAGAGCACCTAGTTTCAAAACTCATTTTTTAAAATTACTCCCTTGAGTAAGCCACTGAATTTTTCTGATTGCCATGTTCTCATCTTTAAAATGAAAGAATTGCATTAGATCTCTAATGTTTTGTCCAGCTCTAAATCAATAGGTTTCTATTTTGTTCACTGTGCTTACAGCAAGTGAACAGTAATTCTGAAAAAAGAGGTTGGAAACTTTGTTCCCAGCATTCAAGAAGTACATGTTCTGAGTTAGGATTTTTTGATTAGCTTTATTGGCCTGGGGGGAATTCAAGAATCAAGAGGAAATGATTTATTATGGTGCTTGCAGACCCATTCTGCGCAGACCATTAGAATTCTGATGCCCTCACAAGCTCTGCTCAGAAATTAAAAAAAAAACAACCTAATTTGATGTTAGTGGTGATTGTTCATCAGTTCTGAGGGAACAGGCTCTGGAAATTTTCAGGAAGTTATTGCACTGAGGGCTTCCCAATTTCCAAGCAGGTTAATATTCTTCTGTGTTGTGACTTGATAATTCTCTGGATATTAACCTGGAAAAAGAAAGACTGTATTTTAAAAAAGGGATCTATGGCTTCTCCTGTTACTCACCCCAGTCCACTTCCCCCTATCCCTCCAACCATCCCAATGGGCAGTCAGAGAGCCCAACAGGGGTGATTCCCAATGAACCATTCTTCTAAACCATGCCAACCTTTATTGCCAAATTCTACTAGATTCTCCCTTTCTTCCTGAGGGCTCTTTTCTCACCCCTCCTCTCCGTCCCCACAGATGGTTACTTAGAGTCTTGCTTCACTTTCACCATTGGCACACTACCCATTCCCAACCGTTGTGTGTTATGAAAATGGTTGCTCACTATGCTTGTATGAGCACAGAATCATCAACTAAGATCCATCTGGTAAGTTGGTGGATTGCCAGCCTTACCATTCACCCTGCCATCGTTCTGTGGTCCACTAAGCCTTACCATTTGCTTTGTGTAGGCGATTAGGTGGTGAAGTGGATTGAGCAGCTATTTCAGAGTTAGGAGTTTTGTTATTTTTCAGTTGTTTCAGACGTGTCTGATTTTTCATGTCCCTATTTTGGGTTTGTTTTTTTGTTTTTTTTTTGGTAAAGAAACTGAAATAGTTTGCCATATCCTTCTCTAGCTCATTTCATAAAAGAGGAACTGATTCAGAGTTAGGTGACTTGTCTGGGGTCATACAGATAATAAGTATCTGACTCTAGGTCTAGGACTCTATTTACTATGCAACCTAATTGTCCTGGCTGACACATAGTAAACACTTAAAAAATTATTTCCTTCCTCCCTCTCTCCCTTCCTCCCTCCCTTGCTTCCTTCTTTCCTTCCTTCCTTCATGTGGTAGTTTCATTATTAATCTGTGATGCTAAAGCAACTCCAAATATTGTCATTTCCTTGAAGGGACTTCTGTATGAGACCACTTCTGTTTGAAAACTAGGCTAAAGGAATCTTGTGACAGAGTGGATTGAATGTTTCATCTGGAATCAAGAAGGCTTGAGTTCAAATCCTGTTTCAAATACTTATTAGCTGAGGCAATTAGGTGGCACAGTGGATAGAGCACAAGCCCTGGAATCAGGAGGACCTGAATTCAAGTCCACACTCAGACACTTAACAATTACCTAGCTGTGTGGCCTTGGGCAAGTCATTTAACCTCATTACCTAATACTTACTAGCTGTCAGTTTCCTTAATCTGTAAAATGGGGTAAGAACGATACCTCTCGTGAGGATAAAATGAAACACTATATGTAAAATACAGCAAATCTTAAAAGCTCCCTCTAAATGCTCGCTTAAAAAAAAAGAAAACTGGGTTAAAAATGATTAGATACGGTAAATAAAACTGGTTGACCTCATTAGCCAGCTGTCAAACAGTATAAAAGATTCCTGCAGAGAACAGTATCTTCAGCCAACAGCCAAAAGTATTCACTAAAGGAAGTTGTAAATAAATAATAAAAGCTGAGCCAAAACTGAATCAGATAAATTGTACCAGATCCAATAGACTTCAAGTGAAATCTGATAGTTCTCCCTGGTTCCCAATATTCTGAGGATGAATCCCAATGTCATTGTTTTGCCTACTGGAAGTTAATCCTGCAAGATATATATTGTTTAGAATTAGAGAAGACCCTTGTCTTTGGAATACTCTTTACAGTTCTGGGTACTACATTTAGGGGCAGCTAGGTGATACAGTGGGTAGAGTGTCTGACCTAGAGTCAGGATAAACCTGAGTTCAAATCTGAACTCAGATGCCTGTCAGCTGTGTGACCCTGGGCCAGTTAACCTGGTTACCTCCATTCATTCATATGTCAAATGAGCATAATAATAATAATAATAATAATAATAATAATAATACTTACCTTCCAGGGTTGTTGGAAGGATCAACTGAGATATTTGTAAATCATTTACCATAGTATATAGAACCTCCATTTGTCCTATCAGGTCAGAGGTCCATAGAGAGTTAACCCTCAATGTCCTGGTTGATATTTTAATACCATGCCTCTTGAGCCCCCACCAGTGTGCTTCCTTCCATTGTTGACATTATATTAATTTGTGGGCTATACTTAATTAAATTTTAGAAATCAGTTTTTGCTATGGTGGTATATTTGGTACAAAATATCCCCCCCCCAAAATCAGTGGCACACTCCTTCCCAAATAGCTACATGTTCCAAAGAAAAGTAGGATCAAATTGAGAGAGAAAATGTAGCAAAGGGTCAGGATGTTGTAAGGTTCAAAAGAGATAAAAATATGTAAAGCATTTTGCAAATCTTAAAACACTCTACACATGCCAATTGTTGTTGTTGTTGTTATTACTGGCTTCCATCCATGCACCAGGGCTTCAATCTGGTGATGATTTCGCTGTCTGTATCTTCTAATGCACCCCTATTGAGTTGAAGAAATGTTTATAGAGCAATACAGGGGTGTGCTGATAAATATTTAATAGCTATGCTCTCCTAGGGAAAGATATGTAAGCACAAGCACTTTAAGTTTAATCTTCATTAATACTTTTTTAAGTCTTGAACTCAACAAAACAATAAATCAAACTCTAATTTGTAGTGATTATCAACCTCTGAGATATAAATGCTTACATTTAAAATTTTAAAGTTGGTTCTTGCAAGCCAATTAGAGCTGGCTCTGATACATCTTCTTCATCTCCTTGGAAGACCATTTACTGGAGTCCCTAATATGTTCTATCTGGATATGGTGGATACTTTTGTTTAACCTCTGTGTTGACCCTTGAGTCTGTTTTCTTTCTTGGTCAGTCTGACCTTGGCTCCCAATGCAGATACTTCTATAAGTGGATACTACTAGGACCAATGGGAAAACAGGGTGTGCAAAATCCTCCTCATCCTTCAAAGCTCACAGATTCCTCCTCCCTTGACATATTCTCTCCAGTGATTTCTCATCAAAGGCTTAGCTGGAGTATTCTCTCTTCTTTATTGTCAATCACTCAAACTGGTTCAATATTTTATTGGCAACTGACAGTTTTCCTCAGCCAGTCTAAAAACAACACAAAATAAAACAAAGTAAAACAAAGCAAAAAAGAGGGAGAGAACAAAGGAAGAAATAAGTACCAATATGTGCTAGGCAATGTGCTTAATCCCTGACATTTAGTTTTTTAAATTTATATTAATTTAATTTACATTAAATTCCATTTAATTCTCAAAACAACTTGAAAGGCAGGTATAATAATATTCCCATTTTATAGTTGAGGAAACTGGGGAAGACAGAAGTAACCTGCCCAGGGTCAAACAACTCTGTCCTTCTTTCCCTTCTTCCTTCCTTCCCTCTTTCCCTCCCTCCCTCCATCCCTTCCTTCCTTCCTTCCTTCCTTCCTTCCTTCCTTCCTTCCTTCCTTCCTTCCTTCCTTCCTCCCTTCCTCCTTTTCTCCAGGCCTAGTGATCTGTCCCCAATACCCTCTAGCAGTCTCTGAGTCAGTAGCACTAGTGAATAGACTATTGATAGCCACCAACAGGGCTTGTACACAGGACTACTTCATAGTCCAGGTTTTCTATTACAGGACATTGGGTCAGAATATCTCAAAGTTAGTTCTTCTGGCCAAAGCTATGAGAGTCAGATTCTGTTATAAAATCATTGTAGACCCTCATGCTAAAAACTGGAAGTGAGAGTCAGAACATAGAACCGAGGTCTAAAAATCCTGAACCCCATGATATGCAAAATACCCAGATAAGGTTAATGTAGTTCATCATTAGGGGAACAATTAAATCTTGAACTTTTTTGACAATAGGAAGAAAGTGAAATTTTGAAGGAAAATTACTGCATCCCTGAAAAATCAATTAAAGCTTTTTAAAAAATTTTTTAACCTTTCCATGACTTTTTCAGGCAGTCTAAGAAGAGTTGCTGTGACCAAAATTCAAACGCATGTCCTGGTCAACTTAAGAATGAATTTCTCAGGGTGGCTAGGTGGCACAGTGAACAGAGCACTTGCCCTGGATCAGGAGTACCTGAGTTTAAATCCAGCCTCAGACACTTAATAATTACCTAGCTTTGTGGCCTTGGGCAAACCACTTAACCCCATTGCCTTGCAAAAAAAAAAAAAAAAACCCTAAAAAAAAAAGAGTAAATTTCTCCAAACTTCTCCAGGCTGGAGCTGAATTCACGGGACCTGCCTGCAGAACTTTTCTGACTTGGTAGAGCCTACAAAACTTGCCCTCCACCAAGAGCCAGTATCACCTCCATGTCATGATGAAGCATAAGAGTGATGTTTTTAGTAAGTCAAAAGAGGAAGAATAGCAGAGTTGTGAGAGGATTGACCTTAAAAGTATAAGAGAGCCTTCAGTCACATTCAGGGCGGTTAGATAGCATAGTAGATAGTATGCTGGACCGGGAATCAGGAAAGTTCATCTTCCTGAATTCAAATCTGGCCTCAGACACTTATTAGATGTGTGACTCTGGGCAGGTTACTTAAACCTGTTTGCCTCAGTTTCCTCATCTGTCAAATGAATTGAAGAAAGAAATGGAAAACTTCTTCAGTATCTTTGCCAAGAAAACCCCAGTTGGATTAATGAAGAGTTAGACTCGTCTTAACAACAACATCAAGTTATATTTCTGATGGTGTAATATCTGTGTCTCAGGAAACATTGTAGAGTATAAATTATTGATGGGTTGCTAATCTGCATCAGTGTAGGGCTGTGCTGGTAAATGTTTAACAGATGGAAAAATAACATACCTATGAGACACTGTTTTCATTTAATCTGCATTTAAAAATATTTTCTCCATCACCTTTTTAAGTTTAGACAAGCAACAAAACAATGAATCAAAAACTGATTGCTAATTTCTGAGGTGTAAATGCTCATGTTGAAAATTTAACAACTGTCCCTTGGGAGTTAGAGCTGGTTTCACCAGACAATGAAATCAAAATTCTGAACATATAGCTGTTACATATCTTCCTATATAATATATATAATATATTTATGCACATATATTATATGTGTGGTGTATATTTAGGCAGAGAGAGCGGGACAAGAGAGTTTATGTGTATTTAGCTACATAAAGATTGCCCAATAAATTAGTTCACCTGTTCATCTCTACATGTATATACACATACATGTCTATGTCTATGTGTATAAGTACAAAATGAGTGTATGGATACATATACACAGTCCTCTCAGTGCTCCCCAGTTGATTATCCCAGGTTCTGGGTATTTTTTGCATCAGAATCCTCTTCAAACTTTTATACACAAGTCCCCAGTGATGCATTTTACTTTCTTACCAGTCTAGCAACAGAACATAATTAATACAAAGGCATTTTAATTGAATAGTGCAATTAAAATAACAATTGTACACTTTCCCCATTAAACTTGAACTCACTCTCCCACAGATATGTACATTCTATGTCCACATCTTTTATGAAGGCTGTGATGCTGTCATCACACCATCAGTGGAGGCATGACACGGATAAAGAAGACTTTTCCAAGAACTCATTTATGCCATAATATTTATAATGTGTGACTATATATATACTATATATAGAGTCTCTGTATGTATGTATATACATATATGTGTATATATGTATCTATGCTATATAAACCATAGTATTCTGTCCATCTATATATTTACCCAAGTGAACAGAGCAATCAAAAGAAAAGAAAACCAGGGGGTGGAGCCAAGATGGCCACAAGAGAGCAATGTCTCGTAGAAGCTCTCTCATAAAACTTCTAAACTAAGGACTCTAAACTTTCGAGAGACAGAACCCACAAAGGGACCCAGTGAGGCAGTGCTCCTACTCAAGGTAACCTGGAAAAGAGAAGAAAGGCTCTGCTCCCCAGGATCAGAGGGGCAGCCTGCCAGAGGGGTGGCCCACCAGAGCAAAAGAACTTCGGCCTCCCGGAGGCAGCCCCGGGGTGCTGGGAGTGGTGGCTCACAGCAGTGGGAGAGTCTCATGAGCTGCGCCCCCAGGGAGCACCAGGCACAACTTGGGGGAAGAGCGGGGGACCTCTGCCACAGCGAGGACATGAGGCCCAGCCCTCGGGTCACACAGCAAGCGGCCTGGCCACCACAGACCAGACCCAGGAACAGAAGCAGGCAGAGCTGGTAAGCAGAATCCCCCAGGGCATGAGCCCATTGAACCTAGGGAGGGGAGTGAAGAGAGACTGCAGAGCTCTGTCCTCAGCCCCTGGAACAGGACTCTGGGGCTCTGACCACATTCAGATCCTGATCGCAGTCTAGGCCCCCCCATAGAACAGCAGGCCCCCTCCACCTCGGCCCGTGGCAGAGGGGGGCGTATATGGTCATTCACAGACCAGGAGGGAGGACAGAGCCGCACACACTGAGACCCTTGTGGGAGTGTCCCAAAAGCTCAGGAAGCACCCCAAAACAGGCTAAGGCTGGGAAAATGAGCAAGCAGAGAAATAAGAGGAAACACCATTGAGAAATATTTTGCATATGAGCCCAAGAAGGATCAAAACACTCAGTCTGAAGATGAGGAAGCACAAGCTCCTACATCTAAAGACTCCAAGAAAAACAGAAATTGGGCTCAGGCTATGACAGAACTCAAAAAAGACTGAAAATCAAATGAGGGAATTGGAAGAAAAACTGGGAAAAGAAAGGAGAGAGATGCAGGAAAAACATGAAAATGAAGACAGCAGCCTAGTCAAGAAAATCCAAAAAAGTGCTGAAGAAAATAGCATGCTAAAAACCAGCTTAGGTCAAATGGATAAAACAGTTCAAAAAGTTATTGAGGAGAAGAATGCTTTAAAAAGCAAAATTGGCCAGATGGAAAAAAGAGATAAGAAAACTCTGAGGAAAACAAATCCTTCAGACAAAGAATGGAACTTGGGGAGACTGATGAATTTACGAAAAACGAGGATTCATTATTTCAAAACCAAAACAATGAAAAATTAGAAGAAAATGTGAAACATCTCATTGAAAAAACAACTGATATTGAGAACAGATTTAGGAAAGATAATTTAAAAATTATTGGAATATCTGAAAGTCATGATCAGTAAAAGAGCCTTGACATCATTTTCAAAGAAAATTGCCCTGATATTCTAGAAGCAGAGGGCAAAATAGAAATGGAGAGAATCTACCAATCCCCCCTGAGAAAGAGATCCCAAAAAAACAACTCCTAGGAATATTATAGCCAAATTCCAGAACTCCCAAGACAAAGAGAAAATATTACAAGCAGCCAGAAGGACACAGTTCAAATATCATGGAGCTGCAGTCAGGATCACACAGGACTTAGCAGCAACTACATTGGAAGCTCATAGAGCTTGGAATATAATATACCGGAAGGCAAAAGAGCTTAGAATGCAGCCAAGAACAAACTACCCAGCAAGGCTGAATGTCCTCTTCCAGGGAAAAAGATGGACTTTCAATAAACCAGGGGAATTTCAAATGTTCCTGTTGGAATGGCCAGAGCTGAACAGAAGGTTTGATCTTCAGGTACAGGACTCAGGTGAAGCATGGGGATTGGAGGAGAGGGGGAAAATATGAGGGACTTGACGATGAACCACATGTATTTCTGTGTAGAAAAATGACACTGATAATACTCATATGAACCTTCTCAGTTAATAGAGCAGGTAGAAGGAGCTTTTATAGTTGAAGCACAGGAGAAAGCTGAATTTGAAGATAAAATATGGTATAAAATTGAGTCAATAGAAAAAAAAGGGAAATGGAATGGGAGAAAGAAAAAGGAGAGGGGGAATAGTCCAAGATATCTCATATAATAAGTTTTTTCTTTATTACAATGATCTATTGCAATAATATGGAAGGGGGGAAGGCAAGGGGGAATGAGGGAATCTTCGCTCTCATCAGAGGTGGCTAGGAGAGGAAACAGCATATATACTCAATGGGGTATAGGCATCTGAAGTAAGAAGGAGAGGGGAGCAGGGGGAAGGGGTGGGGATGTGAATGAAGGAGGAGAGGATGGACCATGGGGGGAGAGTGGTCAGATATAACACATTTTCTTTGTTACTTCTTGCAAGGGGCTGGGATTGGATGGCCTGTCCGGGACCATAGGGCTAGGTGGATGCTGGGCCTAAGGGGTGGTAGGGGGGCTCGGGGCCTCTTGGCCCCAGGACCAGGGATCTGTCTGCTGCACCACTCAGCGACCCTACAGCAGAGTCATAGAGAAAGGAGAGAGAAAATATAGTACATGGCAGTGGAGAAATATGAAAGGAGGGAGTTGCGATCAGCAATGGCAACCGTGGAAAGATATGGAAGTAACTTTTGTGATGGACTTATCATAAAGAATGTGGTCCACCCACAACAGAGTTGTTGGTGTTGGAACAAAGACTGAAGCACATTTTTTATTATTATTATTTGGGGGGGGGGGTGCAGGGCAAGTGGGGCTGGGTGGCCTGCCTGGGGCCGCATAGCAGGGTAATCTTTGGGTGTCTGAGACCGGATTTGGACCTGGTGCTCCTGGCTCAAGGGCCAATGCTCTGTCCACCACCCAGCCACCCCTACTATTATTACTATTTTATTTTTGTGGGGTCTTTTTTCTTTTTTCGGTTTTTGCAGGGCAGTGGGGTTGGGGTGGCTTGCATGTCACACAGCTGGGTGATTGTTGGGTGTATGGGGCTGGATATGGGCCTGGGTGCTCCTGGCTCCAGGGCTGGGGTTCCATCCATTGCACCACCTGGCTATACCTACAATTATTACTATTTTTTAAAAATATTTTTTCTCTCCCCTTTACTTTATCGCTCAAGCAAGTCTATATTTTGTGGGGGGGGTATTCTGTTTATTCTTCAACAAAAATATTTTATTAATGTATAAAAAATTATTTGTACAAAAAAGAGAATAAATAAATATAAAAAAGAAAAAAGAAAAGAAAACCAAATGCTGTGAAATTATCAAAAATCAGTCTTAATACAAAGAAATGAGATTTTTGTAGAGGTGGGTAACTATGTATGTAGAACACTACATAGAGTGTCATTTTTATTCAGTGTGTTAGTTTTGCTTATCTTTTTCTTTTTTCCTTTTATTCTTTGTTATAAGTCATGACTTTCTGGGAGAAGGGGAAGAAATTTATTGGAAAATGTGAGTGCTACAAAAACAAAAGACATTGATTTTTTTTAATATAAATAATAAAAAAGGATACACCTTTCAGTTTGCTTTGTTAGTCTGTTTCTACAATCCTCAAGTGAGGTGTTATCTTTAGAACCCCCTATAATTCAATCTTTCTTCTCCAGAAAGTACTATGCTTGGTCAAATTCTAATAACAAAGAAAAAGATAGCTTGGAATTTTCAGGCAATCACTATGAGGCTTTTTTATAATCTTTTTAGCCTGGATTCTTTTGGGCAAATTGGTATGAAGTTCTATTTTCCCCAGGATGTATAGAATCAAAGTCTTTGCTGAGATGGGATCTGCCTTTTGATCTCTTTTTAGAATTCTTCTATTAATATCATCTCTTTTTTTGAACTCCTCTGATTCTTTCTGACTTTAGCTGATTGACTACTTTCTTCTGGATCTTTCAGGTCAATTGTCACTTAATATGATCAGAGACCCATTTTAGTATTTTAGCCTGGTATAGAGTAGGGGTTTAATAAATATTTATTTTAGGATTTGTTATGCCCCTTGGTTAAGATAAATCCACCCAGGGACCCATATCCTGAAGCATAAAAATGATTAAGAGACACTGTGGCCAGCAAACTTTTTGTTTGCTTGGCTTTTTGGGGGGTAAGGCAATGGGGTTAAGTGACTTGCCCAAGGTTACACAGCTAGGCAATTAGTGTCTAAGGTCACATTTCCACTTAGGTCCTCCTGACTCCAGGGTCAGTGCTCTCTATCTACTGCACCACCCAGCTGCCCCAGTAAACTTTTAATCTCCTTTCACCAACCCCTATAATCTATTAAAACATCAAAGACTATATTCTAAAAGGTTGTTTTGACAATAGCAGCTGTACTGGCTATTGAATATAATATGTGAATAAACAATCTATAAAATATGACTGAACTTTCAAATCTGCAAGAAAAAAAGAGAAAAAATCTGAAATGCAAATAAACAATTTAATTTAAGGGTATGATCAAGAAATGGCAATAGAGATATAACTAGGGCTATTTTCACCTGAGGCAAATATTTGGAGGGTGAGTATTGGTGGCTAGGGCACAAATGCTAGGAGAGTGTCCAGTCCTTGTTCTCAAGAGCCTGAGTGATGGAACCCTGAGACTGATAGTCCTCTCCTGAGCTCTTGCCTTCCCCTGAACAGTATTCTTTTAGAATGGTATTATTTAGATTAGTATTCTTAATCTTCAACAGATCCCTTTGGCAGTCTAATAAAGCCCATGGTCCCCCATTTTCAAAATAATGTATTTCAATACAATTTTTTAAAAAATCAAAATATTTTTCCTGATTTGACCACATAATCATATGTATGATTTGTTTTTACATTTTATTTTGTTTTTAGTTGATGGAATAATACAATCATTTCCATAATATAATACAATAAAAAAAAACCTCCAGGTTAACAATCCTTTCCAAGAAGATGAATACAGTCTCTGCCTCTCTCCTGATGCATCTTCAACTATAATTGGCCAGATCATCACAGTGGTGAGTGAAGGACAGGAAAAGAAGAGAATGGAAGGTTGATTTACTAGCCTCACAGTGAATCACGTTGGAGGAGGACTAGGAAGCAAGTACAGGAACAGCAGTTGCTACAGGAAGAAATGGAACCTTCCCCTTCCTGAATGATCAATTAATAAGACAAAATTTCATTTTTCCTTGGCTAGTTAGAATCTAAATAGTATCCTTGAACATAGTAAGGGGAGAAGACTCAGTAAGAACAAAGAGGGACAGGAGAAATAAAAGATGCAAAATTACTTCATAAGAAAAGGAGATTTCCACTCAATTTGGATCAAGGTACAATATGGAAACAAAGTAAAGACTGACAGATTGCTTTCCGTGGGGTGGGGTGGGGGGAGGGAAGTAAGATTGGGGGGAAAATTGTAAAAATCAAGTAATATCTTTAATAAAAATAAATTTTAAAAAAAAAGGTGATTTCCCTCCCCCCTCTAAATTTAGTTAGCTTTAGCTCCTATGAGGCTGATTAAAAAAATAAAAGTCAAAAGTGAAAACAGAGGAAAAGGCTAAGATGTGGGTATTTTTCTCCAGGTCACACTGTGAATCTTCTCTACTATACTCCAACTCTTCATCCTGAAGTTTCTTATTCTAGCCTTAGAATTCACTCTTTGCAAATCCCCTCTGACCTGATTGAATGGTTCCTTTTAGAACCTCAGGGCACCCAGGCAGCCACAACCTATTCCCCTACCCAGGCTGCCCTCTAGACCTTCTCCACCATCCTCCAGCACAGGGCACTTTTGGTCCTCTTTTCTTTCAGCTTCCTTTTCTGTATTCCTTTCTCCCCATTAGAATGGAAGCTCCTTGTGTGCAGGAGGACCAGATTCGATGTCTGTCTCCTGGAGCTGCCGCCTGACCCATCTGGCCCTTCACCCTCCGCTGCTGCCCAAGATGTATCACCACAGCAGTCAGAAGCCCCACCAAACATTTTCAGAGAGGAGCTGCTCTTCGGGTGCCTTCAAACCGATGTCAACTGCAAGTTCAAGCACAAAGCGGTGGAGAACAGGAAGGCTCTCTCAAATGAGCCATTCCTTCTTAAACCTCATGAAGAACTGATAATCCGCAATTATTACAAGGCTAGACTTCTGCTCCATACTTAAGCCTACAGTGCCAAGGTCTGTGGCGGGCACAGCAGGTACATATTTGAAGCCTTTTAACCTTTAATTCAGTGATGGAATATCGCCTTCGGATAATGCATACTTGTGCATTTTTGGCACGCAAAGTAGATGAATTTCACGAGTACAGTGCAGTTTGTTGGAAATCGTTGGGAGAGCCTCCTGGACAAGAAAAGATGTAAACAAATTTTGGAATATGAACTTTTACTTATTCAGCAGTTTAATTTTCACCTTAATGTCCACAATCCTTACCTGCCATTTGAGGGTTTTCTCATTAACTTTAGGGATTAGTTCTCTTTTACTCAGTAGTTTTAAGGACAACAGCTAATGATTTTCTTAATAGAAATGTTTAGAGAGGTGTTTATCTTTTATATACACTTTTACAGATTGCTCTACCATTTTTACCAAGTGTCTACAGCACTAGAATTAACATGGAAAGTTACTATCAGAAAGTCTTATGCTAAATGAGAATAGAGCCTATTTATTAGTTATTTGGTATAATGAAATGCATAAAAAAACTTAGGAATGAAATATGAAGCAACAAGGCCTGAGGAAGTTGCTGCCCTAAAACGGAAACTAGTGAAGTGTCCCATTGCTGAACTTGGATTTAATATAAGGATAAAAAGATGAAAGGCTATGAAGATGATTAGAACTCAACCGAAGAAGGAAGAATGGACTGATCAGTTAACTCTTGAATTCTTTGTAAAGTTTTCTATTGAGAGAGTTCCTAAGTCTATAGAAACAGGGATTCTTTAGCTTGATTTGAAGTGAAAATAACTCCTTTTTATTAAACCTTTTTCCATTTAAAAGCAGAAAAGAAAATTAAAGAAAAAGAATGTAAGCTCCTTGAGAGTACGAACTGTGCTTTGCCATACTTACATTTCTATCTCCATTATTTAGAACAGTGTTTGACACATAGTAAATGCTTATTAAATGATAGTTGACTTACTGAGCAATGGTCTCTTGGTAGATGTTTTATTGACACAATTGATTTCTGAAACCCTAGAATTTTTCAGCCCTAGATTTGAACCAAGAATTAGATCCTAATTTTACCTTCATCATTTGTGAGCTGCATGACCTTGAGAAAATAACTTTAAAAAAGTCTCTGAGTTTCAATTTCTCTGTCTGTAAAATGAGGATGGCTCCAGAGTCTAAAGTCCATTCTAGCTCTAAAATGCGGATTCTATATTTTTCATTAGTTTATATGTCATTCATGTTGTTGTCCCCTCTAAAATATAAACTCCCTGTTTCATTTTTGTCTTGTATCCCCAGCCTAGTATAGTGTCTAACACATTTTGATTGGTTCAATCATGTCCCACTCTTCTGTCACCATTTTGGGGTTTTCTTTGCAAAGATACTGGAGTGTTTGCCATTTCCTTCTCTAGATCATTTTTACAGATAAGGAAATCTTAGCAAACAGTGGTAAGTGATTTGTCTAGGATCATATAGCTAGTTAGCATCTGAAACTGGATTTGAATTCATAGAGATGAGTCTTCCTGCTTATAAGTCCAGTGTTCTATCCACTGTACCATCTAGCTGCCCACCTGACTCATAATAAATGCCTTTTGATTGAATGAGTGATTTATCTGTAGATAATCCCACTATGCCACTGATTAGAAGTCACTGGACTTTTGACATTCTTCTTGAGAAATACCATAATCCAATCATAATTCTCAAATATGACAACCTTTGCATTACTATAATAAAATAATGTAGACAAGTCATTTTTAATACCTGCTAGATGCATAGCCCACAGTCATAAATACCGGCAATATCAGTAGCTGGAATTCTCAGTTATGACCATCGTTATTGTAAAAGAAATTGACAGACACCTAACCAAGAATATGATGCATTAGATTGATTCTTTCTTTTTTTTTGGAAGACTCTGGTCAGCACTACAGTCTCATTTGTCAAGTTAGTTTATGTTTATTTATTGAATGATTGTGGAGAAGTGAGGTCCTGAAGGAAAAAAATAGACAAGGTCATTTTAAAGGAAATGCATGACCTGTTCATTCAAAGAGAAGGTTCAGTTTATTTAATAATGGAGTCTCTTGAGCTCTGTTATGGTGAATTGGTCTAGGAAAAAAATATTCTTGTACAGTTCCTAGATATATCAACTTCTCCCACAGTCCTCAACTAAGGTACTAAACTTACTATTCCTGCCAGTGCCACAAAGTGTAAAGTTCTCAAAAAGACAGAAGACTATATTGTTTGCGGAAGGACTTCCCATCAAATAACTAGCCCTGAGGGCCACTTTAGTCTTTCCTTTCCACATGAGACCTTAGGTAAAGTAACCAAGCCTCATGGATTTTTGATTCCTTGTTTTTTTTAATCAGGTATCACATGTCCACAATCCTTACCTGCCATTTGAAGGTTTTCTCATTAACTTTAGGACTAGTTGTCTTTTACTCAAGAACCCAGTAATTTTAAGGATAATAGCTAATGACTTTCTTAATAGAAATGCTTAGAGAGATGTTTATCTTTTATATACACTTTTGCAGATTGCTCTACCATTTTACCAAGTGTCTACAGTGCTAGAATTAACATGGAAAGTTACTATCAGAAAGTCTTATGCTAAATGAGAATAAAGCCTATTTATGATTTATTTGGCATAATGAAATGCATAAAAAAACTTAGGAATGAAATATGAAGCAACAAGGCCTGAGGAAGTTGCTGCCCTAAAACGGAAACTAGTGAAGTGTCCCATTGCTGAACTTGGATTTAATATAAGGATAAGAAGAGGAAAGGATATGAAGATGATTATGTCTAGAATAGTGTTTAGCTATTCAATTCAGTTATTTTCAGTTGTGTCTGACTTTCCATGACCCCATTTGAGTTCTCTTGGCAAAGATACTGGATTGATTTGCCATTTTCTTCTTCGGTTCATTTGCAGATGAGGGAATTGAGGCAAACAGGATTAAGTGACTTCCCCAGGGTCACAGAACTAGTAGGAAGTGAGCTTTCCTGCCAGACCTAGCCCTCTATCCAACTGTATCACCCAGCTAGTAAGGACTTAATAAATGTTTGTTGACTCATTAGTAATTTCATGGTCTAGTGCAAATGACAAAATGCTCCCAGTGTAAACACAATCTCAAATTAACTTTTTTTTCAGAGAAATTCAGTTGTTGGGGAAGAGATTCCAGGAAGAATAACCTCATACTGGGAAGAAATCCTAGAATACTGCCCTATGGTGGGGAAACAAAAGATCTCAGGACACTGGCCAATTCTAGAGTTCATAGGGTACCACAAAAGCACTGCTAGGGAAATTGCCAGAAAAGAAGGGGAAATCAGAATAAGACTAATCTGGGGAATAGTTTACCTGCAATGCAGAAACCTGAAGCATTCAATACAGTAGCTTTTTATTTTAACTAATAATTCTTATTAATAAATACCAAACTCAATTATTTCTGCTCTATTGTAATAGCAAAAATGTCTTTGCTGTCTAACAGTTAGTCTCCCACCTAGATCCAGTCATCCCACCTAGTTGTAGCTCTGCAATATATCTCTCCATTATAACATTTTGTACCATTGTCATTTTCTCTTCTCATTCCCTTTTCTCCCTTTGCCTCTACTTTCTATATTACAGATCAATAAATAGTCAACAGATTCTCTCTCTCTCTCTCTCTCTCTCTCTCTCTCTCTCTCTCTCTCTCTCTCTTTCTCTTGGATAATAGATTACGGTTGGCTGCCCAAACTTAGGTAAGAGTTGAGCTAATAGATACACTTTTCCTCTAAGGAGACTCTTTTTCTGATACCAAAAAGGGGAGAATGTGCTATTTGAGAAAGGAAACTGAGCTAAGAAAAAACCTGGCCTCATATTTTCTAAACTGAGACATGAGACCCAAGTAATTCCTTAATGGGAAAGGTTTGTAGCCATGTCATTAGTGCAATTTAAAACCCAACTTCACAAAGAACCTCAGAATGCATGTGGTGATGGAAACATTTTATGAGAATATTCATGTTTTTATTATTACATAATAAAGTCTTATGATATGGTGGAAGCAAGTGAAATTGATGCTCTTTGGGGCTTGATGTGTCTCATAATTGCCATGAATAATAAGAAACTTTAATTACAGTATGTCCATCAGTGAGTGGGAGGTTGTGGTGGTGGTGGTGGTGAGAGGCGAACAAAGCATGGAAGTTCAAAGACTGACATCTCAATCATATTTCTCTGATCCCTTCTTTCACCAGTTGTTTCTGCCTGTTTGAGGATCAGCCACCCACCTAAACCCCACGTAGCATGCCTGCTCTTCTGCGTGGGATTTTCCCATCAAACAGCCCCACAGCCCATCACTCTGGTGTCAATAACCAATTTTATTTTACCTGTGAGTCATAGATACTGTGGTTTGTTTGTACTGTGAGCATCTCAGGAAGAATATGGTTCAGGAATAATAATCCAGAAGCACAAGCTGTCAGTTCCAAAGGTGAATGTGATGTTGAAACAGTTTTATATTGCCTCATTTCCTCTAACTACTGGTACTGCCATGATGTATTTAGAGTGCCCTGGGTACTTTTTTTGAGTACTCTCAATACTTTGATGTTTTGACAGTTCTGTGTTCTCAAAGATGACAAAGTACTTTTTCCAATGTTACAAATTGCACTCTAATGAATTAGTCCATTTATCAAGAAGTATGTTTTTTTAGGTTTTTGCAAGGCAAATGGGGTTAAGTGGCTTGCCCAAAGCCACACAGCTGGGTAATTATTAAGTGTCTGAGACCAGATTTGAACCCAGGTACTCCTGACTCCAGGGCTGGTGCTTTATCCACTAGGCTACCTAGCTGCCCCAAGAAGTATTTATTAAATACCTATTTTATGTCAAACACTAGAGATACATAGACAGAAATGAAAGTCCTTGACCTCAAGAAACTTATTCTTGCCCACATCTTCCTATAAACCTACCACAGGGGGTTCCACCCAAAATATTAGAGGGAATACCTTGCATTCTCAGAATTACACAGTAACAATGGAAAACTTGGGTTATTCCTTGATTATCAATAAATTATCAAATAATTTAATAAAAAAAACTCTGCAATATCAGCCACTGTAGTAAGCTCTGGGGAGGAAGGAAAGAAGGAAAGAAGAAATATGGAAAGAATTTCAGCTCTGCCTTCAAGGAACTTACATGGATCTATCCAGTTCTCTGACTATCATAATCCAACAATCTATTTTTTTATCTATCATCTAGAAATAAATACAAATAAGATAACCTTTGAGGGGAAGATGTTAGCAAGTGGGGAAATCAGGAAAGACTTCATGCAAAAGATGATGCTTTAGCTGAGGCTTTAAGCAAACCAGAATTTAGCAAGGTCATTGCATCCTTGGCCATTGCCTGTTGTCTAGACCTTTGTCTTGCCACTAATCCCAGATGACTCTTAAGGAGAGAGGGAGGCTGATGACTTTGCATAGATCTGTCTCACTCATATCCAATTCACACATAGATCAAGACATTACCTTCATGATGCCTTTGGCCCTCTTCAAGAACAAAAGACAAACAACAACAAAATAAACCAAAGATAAAGAGGTGGGAGAGCTCACATTTCTGGGAGTGGGACAATTAGTGCAAAAGTACTAAATAAATAAATAAGTAAGTAAAATATTGCTTGGAAGAAATAGAAAGAAAGAATTGGAAATAAAATATTGTGTAGAAGAAATGGAAAGAAAGTCAATTTGGGAGTGGAGCCAAGATGGCAACAAGAAGGGATTGAGTCTTAGGAGCTCTCTGATAAAATTCATCAGCTAAGGACTCTAACTAAACTTTCGAGAGACAGAATGCACAAAGGGACCCAGTGAGGCAGTTCTCCTACTCAAGGTAACCTGGAAAATAGCAGAAAGGCTCTGCTCTCTGGGGTTGGAGAGGCGGCCCGCCAGAGAGGTGGCCCACCAGAGCCAAAGAACCTCAGCCTCCCGGAGGCAGCCCCAGGGCGTTGGGGGTCACAGCTCACAGCAGTGGGGGAGTCTCCTGAGCTGCACCCCGAGCAGCACCGGGCACAAAGGAGGGGAACAGCGGGGGACCTCTGCCAGAGCTAGCACATGGAGCCCAGCCCTCAGGGCACACAGCAAGCAGCATCCTCTTTTCCCAGCCCTGATCCAGGAAACAGAAGCAGGCAGAGCCAGTAAGCAGGAGCCCCCAGGGCATGAGCCCATTGAGCTGAAGGAGGGGAGTGAAGAGAGACTGCCTAGCTCTGTCCTCTGCCCCTGAAAGAGGACTCTGGGGCTCTGACCACATTCAGATCCTGACCACAGTCTAGGCCCCCCCATAGAACAGCAGCCCCCCCCCACCTCAGCCTCTTGGCAGAGGGGGGCGCTTATGGTCATTCACAGACCAGGAGGGAGGACAGAACCTCACACACTGAGACCCTTGTGGGAGTGTCACAAAAGCTCAAGAAACACCCCAAACCAGGCCCAGACTGGGAAAATGAGCAAGCAGAGAAACAAAAAGAAGACTATTGAGAAATATTTTGCAAATGAGCCCAAGAAGGATCAAAATACTCAGTCTGAAAATGAGAAAGCACAAGCTCCTGCATCTAAAGACTCCAAGAAAAACAGAAATTGGGCTCAGGCTATGATAGAGCTCAAAAAAGACTTTGAAAATCAAATGAGGGAGTTGGAAGAAAAACTGGGAAAAGAAAGGAGAGAGAGATGCAGGAAAAACATGAAAATGAAGTCAGCAGCTTAGTCAAGGAAATCCAAAAAAATGCTGAAGAAAATAGCATGCTAAAAACCAGCTTAGGTCAAATGGATAGAACAGTTCAAAAAGTTATTGAGGAGAAGAATGCTTTAAAAAGCAAAATTGGCCAGATGGAAAAAGAGATAAGAAAACTCTCTGAGGAGAACAAATCCTTCAGACAAAGAATAGAATTCAGGGAGATTGATGAATTTAACAGAAATCAGGAATCAATACTTCAAAACCAAAAAAATGAAAAATTAGAAGAAAATGTGAAATATCTCATTGAAAAAACAACTGATATGGAAAACAGACTTAGGAAAGATAATTTGAAAATTATTGGAATACCTGAAAGTCATGATCAGGAAAAGAGCCTTGACATCATTTTCAAAAAATTACTACAGGAAAATTGCCCTGATATTCTAGAAGCAGAGGGCAAAATAGAAATGGAGAGAATCCACCGATCCCCCAGAGAAAGAGATCCCAAAAAAACAACCCCTAGGAATATTATAGCCAAGTTCCAGAACTCCCAAGTCAAAGAGAAAATATTACAAGCAGCCAGAAGGACACAATTCAAATATCATGGAGCTGCAGTCAGGATCACACAGGACTTAGCAGCAGCTACATTGGAAGCTTGTAGGGCTTGGAATACAATATACCGGAAGGCAAGAGAGCTTAGAATACAGCCAAGAATGAAGTACCCAGCAAGGCTGAATGTCCTCTTCCAGGGAAAAAGATGGACTTCCAATGAACCAGGGGAATTTCAAAGGTTCCTTTTGGAATGGCCAGAGCTGAACAGAAGGTTTGATCTTCAGATACAGGACTCAAGTGAAGCATGGAGATTGGAGGAGAGGGGGGAAATATGAGGGACTTAATGAGGATGAACTGCATGTATTCCTGCATAGAAAAATGACATTGATAATACTCATATGAACCTTCTCAGTTAATAGAGCAGGTAGAGAGAGCTTTTATAGTTGAAGCACAGGAGAAAGCTGAATTCAAAGATAAAATATGGTGTAAAAATGGAGTCAATAGAAAAAAAGGGAAATGGAATGGGAGAAAGAAAAAGGAGAGGGGGAATAGTCCAAGATATTTCACATAAGATTTTTTTTTATTCCAATGAGCTATTGCAATGATGTGGAAGGGGGGAGGCAAGGGGGAATGAGGGAAACTTTGCTCTCATCAGAGATGGCTAGGAGAGGAAACAGCAAATATATTCAATGGAGTATAGACATCTGGAGTAAGAAGGAGGGAGGAACAGGGGGAAGGGGTGGGGATGTGAATAAAGGAGTAGAGGATGGGCCATGGGGGGAGAGTGGCCAGATATAACATATTTTCTTTCTTACTTCTTGCAAGGGGCTGGGAATGAAAGGCCTGCCCAGGACCACAGGGCCAGGTAGATTCTGGGCCTAAGGTGTGGTATGGGGGCTCAGAGTTTCTTGGCCCCGGGACCAGGGATCTGTCTGCTGCGCCACTCAGCTACCCTACAGCAGAGTCATAGTGAAAGGAGAGAGAAAATATAGTACATGGTAGTGGAGAAATAAGAAAGGAGGGAGTTTCGATCAGCAATGGCAATGGTGGAAAAATATGGAAATAACTTTTGTGATGGCCTTATCATAAAGAATGAGATCTACCCATGACAGAGTTGTTGGTGTTGGAACAAAGACTCAAGCACATTTTTTGTTATGATTATTTGGGGGAGGGTGCAGGGCAAGTAGGGCTGGATGGCCTGCCTGGGGCCACATAGTGGGGTGATCTTTGGGTGTCTGGGGCCGGATTTGGACCCAGGTGCTCCTGGCTCAAGGGCCAATGCTCTGTCTGCCACCCAGCCACCCCTACTATTATTACTATTTTTATTTTGGGTCTTTTTTTTTCTTCTTTTTGGTTTTTTCAGGGCAGTAGGGAAGGGTGGCTTGCATGTCACATGGCTGGGTGATTGTTGGGTTTACGAGGCTGGATATGGGCTCAGGTGCTCGTGGCTCCAGGGCTGGTGCTTCGTCCATTGCACCACCTGGCCATACCTACAATTAATACTATTATTATTTTTTATTTTAATTTTTTTCCTCTCCCCTTTACTTTTTTTGCCCAAACAAGTCTATCTATATTCATGGGGGAGGAGGAGGGGTATTTTGTTTACTTGTAAACAATAATATTTTATTAATGTAAAAAAAATCTGTACAAAATGAGAATAAAAAAATAAATTTAAAAGAACAAAAAAGAAAGTCAATTTGGCTGAATTGTATAGTATAGGGCAGTGGTTGGGATGTGGGGGAGATTATGTAACAAGACTGGAAAGGTAAGATAGAACACAGGATATATAGGACTTTAAATGTCAAACAGAATATTTTATATTAGATCCTAGAAGTACTAGGGAGTCACTGAGGTTTATTGAATAGGAAACTGCTATCATCAGATTTACACTTTAAGAAGATTATTTTGATGACTATGTTGGTAGATGGATTGGAACAGGGAGATACTTGAGGCAGGAAGACCAAATAAGAGGCCAGTGCAAAAGCCTAGCCTAGAGATCATAAAAATCTAAATGGGGGAAAAAGTAATAATTTTTACTCACATATAAAATTGGGTGGGAGTCAACAGAAGATATATGTAAGAGATGTGGAGGCAGAAACAACATGATTTAGCAATCTATTGAATAAGTGGGATAAGTTCAGGGTGGGGAATCGATGAGATCACTGAAACTGTACATCTGTGAGTTCAAGAATTCTGATTCTTTAACAGATAAAGGAATATTTGAAAGGAATGGATTTGAGAAAAAAGGAAATGAATTATGTTTTGGGTATATTGAGTTTGAGTTCCCCGTAGACTATGCGGTTTGAAATAACCATTAGGCAACTGCTGATCCTAGAATGGAGTTCATTATTGTAAAAAACAAAAAAAGAAACAAAAAACTTTTTGCAGTAGGTCTATTGCATTGTTGTTGTTGTTGTTCAGTTAGTTTTAGTCATCTATGACTCTTTATAACCCCATTGAGACTTTGGGGACTTTCTTGGCAAAGATACTGGTTTGCCAGCTTATTTTATAGATGAGGAAACTGAGGCAAACAGTTCATCAACTCATCTAGAATCATACAGCTAGTTAGTGTCTGAGTCATATTTGAACTCAGGTAGATCATTCTTCTTGACTCCAGGTCCTGTGCTCTATTTACTGTGCCACCTAGTTGCCCTATTGCCAGAGAAGAACTTTTAATTTTAATTTTAATGTTTTTTACTGAGTCTTTGAATCTTTTCCGTAATTAACTGCTTCTCTTGATGCATATAGGAACATTACCTAGTTTTGGTGACACTGAGAGGCTTAGAGATTTGCCCAGGGTTCCATAGCCTGTATGTGGTGCTCTGTAGAGGCAAGTAGTCCAGTGGTTAGGAAAATTGAACCCATAGTTAAGAAAACCTGTATTTGAATCCAGTCTCAAACATTTACTGATTGAGTGACCCTGTAGGGTAAACCATATGATCCAGGTTGGAATATGAATTCTTCCCTTAATCAAAGTGGCCTAGCTTGATTGGATAAGGCCCATAATTGAAGATTCACTCAGTTATGATTATATAATCAAGGACAGACATACAGCCTTTCTTTGGGCCTTGAAATAGTCACTATTATGTAAATTCTTTATATGATGATACTTATATAAGTCTTAGATTTGTCTTGATGCTGCCTTTGTTCTAAACCCCTATAAATGTCCAGCTAGGGGACTGACCATGTGGTTAGACCATGTTTGTTTGTGGACAGCAGAGTTGAATGCAGCGGAGCAGATACTAGCCAATGGTGGACAGTGGACAGGAGGACATGAAGCCTACCAGCCAAGGAGGGAAGCATACTGGGAATTTGGGGAACTGATAAGCAAATTTAGGGCAATGAAGATAGATTTATGTATGGACTTGACCCTACAGCCTCCCACCCCTAAGGCTGTACAATAAAAAGATATAAATCTCTCCAAGCCTCCTTAGTATTCTTTTGGTCTCTCTGAATAAAGAACCTGCAAAACAATGAGGTTGGGATTTGTTTGAAATGTTCTGCTCAGCTCTATAGATAAGGATTTAGAATTGTGTAATTTTAGAAGAATTGATTTGACTTTCATTTGTACCTGTTTTACAGAGTCTTAGACAAATCTGTCTTAAGTTTGGTCTACCTCAGTTTCCTATCTCTCAGGGTTGCAAATAATACTATAAATGCTAGCCATTATTATTATTTGGTATCAGAGATGAAATTTGAATCCAAATCTTTAACAGAGGAATATAGGGGATAAAGAGATGAATCTTTGAATCTGAGAGAAGCTTAGGGTTATAAATAAATTGGTCAAAGGCAATCTCAGTATGTTTTTTAAAAATGTATTTAATTTTTAACTTATGGAATAAAACAAGCATCTTCCTTAACATAGAGTAATAAAAAAAAAGATTGCATATGAAATTGCAAATCTACTATGTACAACTTGCCATTCCTTTCAAAAATCCAACAAAATTATCACGTAAATTTCTTTCCTTTTTTTTTCTTCTCTCTCCTCTCAGCCTTAGAGAGAGCTAATTTTAGATATAAATAGATTTATATATGTAAAACCATTCTATACATACTTCTTTTTATCAGTTCTTTCTCTGGATATAGAAAGCATCTTTCTTTATATGTCTTTTATAATTAATTTGAGTATTTATGATAGACAAAATAACTTATCAGTCAGCTTTTATCTGATCTTAGCTCATGATTTATTTGCATGTTTTATTTATTCTTGGTGTTGTGGTCTTGTACAAATTGGCTAGGAGAGGTCAACATCTTCCAAAAGAGGATGATGGCCCCCACAAAAAAACTCCAAAATAAGGTCTCGAGGGAGAAGGATTTTCTTGACTAGAACAAAGACTACCTCTGGAACTAATGAGAAATGAAATCAGGTAGAGATAGAGAAGACAAGCAAAGCATGGTGTTTTTTTTTTTTTAGGTTTTTGCAAGGCAAACGGGGTTAAGTGGCTTGCCCAAGGCCACACAGCTAGGTAATTATTAAGTGTCTGAGACCGGATTTGAACCTAGGTACTCCTGACTCCAGGGCCGGTGCTTTATCCACTATGTCACCTAGCCGCCCCCAAAGCATGGTTTTCTTAATTGAAAATGTAGGAAAGATTTTAGCAGGGAGGGACTTGGTTGCACCTGATTCACAGTATTGCTCTTAGGAATCCTACAAAATTAGCAGAATCCTTTGGTTATTTTTACGCTTTTCATTCAAAGCAACTAAAAGGTAATAGGGTTGCTTGCTGAGGCTTCCTAACATCCTGTCAACCCCCTACATGTGTTCTTACATGGCTGGCTGGAGACAATACTTTTTATGCCATCTGGCTCATTCAGGGTGTTAGTTTATCCCTTGGGCTATGTCCTACATGGACATTTTTTTCTGTAGATATCACAACTGAATAGCACTAGAATGAGATAGGCTAGGTCAGAGCTTATAAATCCAAAGAGCCCCATAAGCAAAAGACCCCCACATAGGAGTAAGGCCAATAATGAATTATTTGAAAGCTGAGCATAACTACATGAATCTGAAGTTAGGTTAGAATTCAGAAAAGCAACAATCTGCAGAGTGTGGTGATTAAAAAGTTGTGAGAGACATAGTTTCTGGACAATTTAATCATTTTATTAATAATGTAAGCATCTAAATAAATGGGTAGTCATTTGACCATCACTCTTAGACCAAAGACCCCTAAAGGTGGTGGGTTCACACCCTTTGAAAAGTGGATACTCCTGAGGGGTGTTCATCACCTCTGATTAGTGAACTAGAAAATAAATATTATGATGAAGGTGGGCTATATTCAGATAAAGGTCTTTTGAGTATATGACTTGGATCACCCAAATTTTGACATATCAATTTCCATCTCACCTGTCTGACAGATGGGAGAATCCATATTTTCCCAGGCCTCTCTGAGCAGACCCAATGAGTAGGAATGCACCCATTAGCCCAAACTTAGAATTTCTTTTATTGTCTGATTAGATTTTGAGCTGGGTAAATCTCTGCCTATGATTTCTCACACTGATTGGTTTCTGGATAACCAAGTAGAAAAGGGAAAAAATCTTGGCCCTGATTCAATAAATATAAGAGAGAAATCATTAATTTCTCTCAAAGGGAAAGGATGAACATAAAATAAATACCAAAAAAATCCCTGGCCTTGGAGACAGGGGAAATAGCTCTTCTTAATAGCTTTGTGACCAGAAGTGAAATGCATACCCAATGTGGGATGTTAGCCAAGGCTTCAAACTCAGTTCAAGATCTAGTATGTTAACCCAAGTAGAAGTGATCAGTGAAGATCCAGGTATCAGGAACTTAATGATGGAAAGGCTGAAGCTTAAGAGCTGGATGCAAATTTAGTCCCTAAAGACATTAGGACAACAGTAAAGGACTTGAACAGGTAACAAGGCAAGAATTACAATAACAGTACACTGCTTTGAAAGTGCTTTCTTCATTCTAAGCACCTTTTCATGTTCCCTTCTCATCTTTGGGGCTCTCAGAAATACTATACCCAATAATTGGTCAAGCAACTGATTAGCTACCAAAAACTGTGTTAGGTATTAGGGATACAAATATGACAAATGAATTGATATTCTAAGCCCAGATTTAAGTTATTTTGTGGGCCCATATTGAGATAAAAAACAGAGCTTTTGATCCTCTACCAGTAGGTTTACCTTTATTTATAAGCTAGAGATCCCAACTGGTTCAAAGCAAAGGCATTTATTATAGAAATCAAATATTAAGAAATGTAGCAATACAAGATTTTCTCACCTAAACCTGCCACATGCTCCCACAAATACATATACCTAATGGAAATTATATCCCTATAATGAATATAGAAAGAGAGCCTATGGTTAGGAAACATATATAGAAAAACATATACTTAGTGATCCCATATGGCCAAAGAATGTATGTGGAGGGGCAACCCATGTAACTGACTTGGCAGGACCTCTAATATCTTCTGGTGATGCCATCATACTATTCCTTGTTGGTTTTCATGATGTATAGTCTCTGCCAGACACATATTTTCTTCCCTCAATGGTGCCTTCCTGGACACATGGTTATGCAATTTCTCTTTGTTACTAAGTTCTGGACTTCTCATGGAATCTTTAACTATTACTAAGTGTCCCCAGTTACTTCAATGTTTGATAACAGGGTGGGCATGATGAGAAACAACATTAATCCAATGGGAATGATTCTCTACTTTACTTAGTAATGTCACAGTTCCTAACATACTTTATAGCAGTACCTGAACTCTATTATCCTTTGCAGTGTCATAGTTAATAATGGATACTTTCTGGGCATTTACCTGGGGAAAAAATCTATTGAAGAGACTATCCCTCCACTACCTAGGTCCAGACAGTGGTGATGATTCTCCAATGGGTCATACCTTGAGAAGATGACTTCCTGACTTGGATATAAGGTAGTACCTTCCTGATTTTATTCCTATGGACACTGAGGAGATAATAATAATAATAATAATAATAATATTAATAATAATGATGATGGTGATGATGATAGTTATGACACTTTGGGGTTTACAAAGTGCTTTACAAATAATACATCATTTTGTTCTCATGACAACCCAGAGAGAAAGGTGCTTTTATTATCTCCATTTCATAGTAGCAACTAAACCAAAGAGAAGTTAAGTAACTGGCCTAGCTAATAAATATCTAAGGTTGGATTTGAACTCAGACTATTCTGATTCTAGGTCTATCCACTGTGGCATCCCCTATTGGTGAATTTCCCTATTCATTTAATGGAAATTAGACTCCCTTGCTTCCAAACTTTATGACAGAGCTTCCAATGTAGATAAATATTGTCATCTAGTAGTGGGTTGAGTTGAGAAGCCAATGAGACTGACAAGAAGTAATGGACTCTGGCCCTTGTCTTTGCTTCTTGTCACTCTTATGTGTATGCTTCTGAGGAAATGGTAAATGGAAACTCCACTCTGAAATTCCTTTCCTTTCCTTCTGATGACCCAGAAGAACTTTAGATCTCTATCACTTACTGAACTTGATCTTCTCTGACTTTGAAATGCCTCATTATGTCTGTTTTATATTTCTATGTCCTGGTGACTTCTCTCACACTTTCTTTCCTGCAAGTTGAGGCGTGTATGATTTGTGTCCAGCAGGCCCTACTGGGCTTAGGAAAGGCATCTTTAATAATGGAGGCAGCAAGGAATAATGAATAGAGTCTGTGTCTGGGATTGGAATCAGGCAGACCTGGTCAAAGCTCCCCTCAGACATTTACTATCTATGTGACTCTGGGCAAGTGCCTCAGTTTCCTCATCTGTAAAATGAGGGGGTTGGACTCAAAGGTTTCTAAGTTCCTCTTCATTTCTAAATCTGTGATCCTATTATTGTAATCTTCTTATGGGAATAATTACATGATTTATTGTTAGGCTCAATCAACAAACATAAAATGAATGAAAGGAACAATATATGTATATATATATATATATGAACCATTTATTATGTTAAAAGTATGGTGCTGGCACTAGCAATTTAAACAAAAAATAAAAACAGTCTCTACTCTCAAGGAGTTCATATTCTAAGACTGGAAGACTGGAAGACAGAAGGTTCCAACTACTAGACATCAGATCTAAAGGCATCTTAGGGTCCTCAGTTTGCAGTGATAATACATTTTCTTTAATGATTTTTTCACCCATAAAAATATATCAATATCTGCTGTTAAACCATTCGACAGTGCCAAGAACTAATGAGAAAAGAATTCCCTTTTCTATGTCTTCAGTAACTGTGTGTTTTCTTAGTTCAACATTTATTAAGCACCAACTGTATGCAGAGTATGGTAGGTTCTGTGGGAGATACAAAATTTAGATAAGACACAATCTCTGCCCTCCCAGAGCTTACAGTCTTGTAGGAATTGGAAAAGAGAGGGAACAACAAAGTCCACTCCCTTGAAAGGTTTGACCAGGGATGGAAGGTCAATGCTGGGAACAAGGTGGCTATCTCCCTCCTAGGGTCTTCTGTCTGGAAAGCAGGGTTAGGAAAAGGCTATGTCCCTGCTGAAATCACAAAAAGAATTAAGGGTTGGGATGGGGGGAACTCCTAACATTGTCAATCCTGGAGCCATCTGCTGTGGTAGGCTGCTTCCCCAATAGGCACAGATGCCACCCACTTCAGCTCGGATCCTTCTGACCCCTTTCTCTCCTCCCTTAGCCTTCCCAGATCATAGCCCCTGCTTTCAAGAAGTGGAAGGTCTGGGGCCTGCTCTCTAGAGCAGAGCTCACACCTTTCTCTTATCTTTCCAGTTCCTCCTACCCATCCCTCTCCTCTCCCCAAGGAAGCAGTTGCACAGACATTAGTGGTCACATCAGAAAAGTCTCCTGTGAGGAAGAAAATTATGGTTAGTAATGAAAAATCTAGTAATTGTGTTTTTTTGAAAGAGAAATGTGACATTTAAAGAGTTATAGAGATATAATTTCTGAATAATTTAATCAATTTTATTAATAAGAATAGCATGCTTATTATTTTAAAAAAAAGATTAGTAGCCCTCTCAAATGCCAAAAACCTTTCATTGTGATGGGCTCACAGTTTTTATGTTTTTGAAAGAGGATGGCAATCAACTCTGATTGGTTAACAATTAATGGGAAATGACTATTATGAGGGGCTGGGCTCTATTTTAATAAGGGACTTGGATTACCCAATTCTTACTTGGACACGTATAAATATATATATATCTTGTCCGAAAAAGGGAGAATCCACATTTTACAAGATTTGTCTGAATAATCACAATAAATAGAAATCATCTTATTAGCCCAGACTTAGAATTTCTGATTAGGTCTTAGTGTGGGTTAAATCTAGATTTCTCACACTGATTTGAGGAAGAAGAAAAGGAGGAAAACGCTTGGATCTGATTTAATAATTACTTATTAATAAAAGAAATAATAATTTCTCTCAGGAGTGAAGGGGATGGGATTGTAGCTTTGGAAGGTTAGTTGCCAGATTTGGTTTGTTCTCCTTGGTTGTGGGAGCCAGAATGGAAGCAGATCGATCCTAGGGTCACTGTTACTCCTGAGGTTTGTTGGCTCTGGGTCCTGGGCTGTTTCTACTGGAGTATGTAGAGAGTTTGAGATGGTGGTAGTACTTTGCTCTCATGGTACGTGACCAACTTTTGTGTCCCTCATAATATTTTGCTCAAATCTAGGACTGGAGCAGGGCTATACCTTCAGGTGTTTGTTAGGGAGCCTCAGCTATGAACATTTGATGACTCCATGGGCAGGAAGCCAGTGTGAAATAAGTCAAAAGAGTTATGGCGTCAGACAGATTTTGGATGATAAGACTTTCCTTTTGGTAGAGTCTATTCTCTTGTGATCTTGAAGAAATTACTTCTAAAATTTTCTCATCTCAAATATAAGATTAATGATCAATAACTTTATCACAATGGTGTTATAATATTTATTATATTGGGTAAGGGAAACAAATATTTAGTGTAATTTGTCATTATATATTTTTTCTTGGCCATCATTTGTGGTTCTATTTAAATAGAATTGTCAGCTCCTTTAAGGTAGGACTGTCTTTTACCTCTTTGTTTCCCCAACACTTGGCAGAGAGCTGACACATAGTAGGTGCTTAATAAATGTTTACTGATATTGATTAATATGGATTGGTTGTCTGGTTCTTGTCCTATGCTATTGAAGAAGAACAAAAAGGCATCACTATAGAGACAAATTACAGTGTGTCCAACTGTGGCTGAACAGACCAATATGAGCCCAGAATGTTCTATCACAGGTCGGACACAAATAGTCTAGGTGAACAGCTGGGATGTTTCTCTAAACTTACATTATCTCATGTTTCCTTTGAGCTACTTCAATTCTACCTTGCTCATATAGCACAGCAACCTCACTGATGAAGGCACGCAATGGTGGGCAGTCCTGTGACAGTGTCTACCATGCTACACAATCAATTCTAAAGTTCTTAAGAGAGACCTTCAGGGTTGTCCAGTCACTTCTTCTGACCCCCTTGTGAGCGCTTGCCCTGTGTGAGTTCTCCATTAAATAGTCCTTCTGAAAAGTCCTTCTTAAAAAGTCCTTCTGGGCATTTGAACAATGTGCACAGTCCATCGTAGCTGCACTCCCTATAGTAACATTTGAATGCTTGGCAGTTTAACTTGAGAAAGTCCTCAGTGTCTGGTATCTTTTTCTGCCAGGTGATCTTCAGAATCTTCCTAAGACAATTTAAATGGAAGTGATTCACTTTCCTGACATGGCACTGGTATGCTGACCAGGTTAACAGTTCCTTATTGACTGATAGGGAACTCCAGGTTAAGGAACTCTCTTTCCCAATGCAGATTTGTACCTTCCCTGCAATTTATAGTCTTTTCAATGGGGTACTAAGATGTAAACCAAACCAAGTCAATAAGCATCTGTTAGGCCCTTTTATGTTTTAGGACATGTATTAAGTGCTAAGGATACAAGGAAAGGCTAAAAACAATTCCTACTCTTGGGGAACTCACAGTCTAATGCAAGAGAAACATGCAAATAATTAGTAAAAAAAGATTATCATCTAATAAATTGGAAATAATCAAGAGAAGAAAGACCCTAGGATTACTAACACTGGAAAACTTTTTTTCATTTATTTTCCCAATTACTTGGAAAAATAATTTTTAATATTCAGTTTTTGAAAATCATATGTTAGGAAAGGGTTATTTCAGAAAAGTGGGACTTAATTGAAAGAGGTCAGGGAGCTGGGAAGTAGAGATGAGGAGGAGAGCACTCCAAACCTGGGGCACAGTTAGTACAAGTGCTGTAAGTGAAGAGATGAATGTTTTGTGAGAGCAAAAGCAGTGAGGTCAGTGTCACTGGATTGCTGATTGCCTGAAGAAGAGTTAGGTATGAGAAAACTGGAACATTAGGGAGGGAGCCAGAATATGAAAGGTTTAAAGCCACAGAGAGAATTCAACATTTAAACCTGTAGCTGAATGATGTGCCCAGAGTCTAGGCCAAATATGTACAATGTGGGATTTCTGATTTGTGAGGCAAACTATCTAGTGAAACCTTTTTAATAATTTTGTGATTTTTTAAAAGTAATCCCCATAAAAGAACATTGAACAATAGATGATGCTACATAAACTCGCTTCTCCTTATTCTTACCTTCACTTTTTCTGTTGTTTACTGATGTCAGTCAGCTAACTTTCTGGACTAATAATCCTCAGTGTAAATGGCCATAAACCCAAGAAGGACAAAGAATCTAGGGAGTAGGTCAGGAAGGGTCATTTTCTGAAACAAAGGCTAATGAAACTAACATGCAGTATTTTGGAAGTAGCTCTCTCTGATGAGATGAATTAGAAATGAAATAGTTATGAAACTGATGATTTTATTCTATGTAATCAGGAAGCAAAATCACTAAAAGTTGAACAAATGCTAATGCCATCAATTATCTTATCTAGATAGGATCTAGACAGTCTGAGATTACACCTAGAGGCAAATGGGGAAGGAGTGTTTGACTTGGAATTGTTAAAACAGACTTCAGTTAGAAACCCATCTTTGAGTGAGGGAGAGAAAGGAAAAGGGAAGGAAAGGAAGAGGTAAAGGGAAGGGAGAGAATAATAATCTACTATTTGTTTTTAGCTAGTTTACTGCCTATGGGATAAATCCCAGGCAGGTGACTCAATCTCTCTGATCCTCATTTGCTTTGTATGTAAAATAAGGCTAAAGCATAAAACTCTAGACCATAACTCAGAATTTTGGGGAGGATCCAAGGAGCTAGTATTGTAAGGCAAATCCACTGAAAACCTTAAAGTGCTCTATCAAATCAGCTCCTCTTATTATAAATTGCTTAAGAGCAGGGGCTTTATCTTTTTCATTTCTATGTGCTTTCTAGCTCTTGGTATTGTACCTTGCACATAGTAGAAACAAAAATAAATCCTTATTGCAAAAACCAACCGATACTATTCCAGCTCCACTGTAGTCATTTTTAGAGTCTATGCCAAACTATTTCTTTTCCCCCCTATTTTTGATTTTTACTTTATCATTCCACTCCTTAGAGACTTTGCTTGTGCGAACATTATGTATACACTGTACATGCCCACGCTTATACGTGCCATGATTTCCTCCCAACGGTGCAATTTTCAGCTTGTGTTTGCCTCATGATTCAGTTGAAGCCAAGTCATTCTGTTCCCATGGATACAGCTTTCTAAGTCATCCCACTCATAAAGGACCTGCTGGGTTACTCTGGCAACATAGGTCACAATCACAGTGGAATACAGGAGCTGACATGGTGAGGTTGGCAAGTGGTCCAGAGAGCCTGACAGCCAATGTCTATTCCCAGACTGAGTAGTGCTTGCTGTTTTAGTCGAGAATGTAGTTAAAAAAAAAACCCCAACACAACCAAATCCATCAATATCATTAACTGTTCCTTTTCTTAATCCCTATTCATAACAACCAGCATGCAACAGTCTGTGGCTTCTGAAGACAGATCTTTAATCAGGAGTCTGCAGTCTTCATGTATATTCATGGCAGCAGGACTGTGGTTCCCAAGGAGGCTTCACAAGGGACTGCAGAGCCACTGGTAATGGATTTGACCATGCTATTGCATGATTCTGATGGATTTGGAGGCAGAAGAGCAGGAGTGTGCTAGGGATGTTCTAACTTAAGCTGATTGTTAAGCTTTCAGGGGAAGCATTTCCATCTCTAAAATTAACAATCACTTAATTTCTTGTTTTATTGATTGTCTAGATTTAGGAAAATAAGATAAAAAGTGTGTATTGGGGCAACTGGGTGGCTGAAGTGTGTAGAGCACTCACCCTGGAGTCAGGAGGACCTGAGTTCCAATTCCAGCCAAAGACACATAATAATTCTTAGCTATGTGATCTTGGGCAAGTCACTTTGCCTTACATTGCTTTACAAATACCAACAAAAAAAAAAAAGAAAAAAAGAAAGTATGTGTGTATACACTTTGTATGTTTCAGGAGATCCTAGATGCTAAATATTTTCAAGAGTCTGGTTGTTAAACATTTACCAGCACACTCCTGTATTGTTCTAAAAACATTGCTTAAACTCAGCAGAAATTATAATATAAAGTTAAGGTAATAAAATTATCACCAAACTGAGACTTGATGATTGTAGGCTGATGATGAAGATGAAGAAGATGATGATGATGATGATGATAAAGGGGTACCACACACACACATACACATGCGCACACACACACACACACACACACACACACACACACACAAACACATATACACATACCATTTTGCAAAGTGCCTTAAATCCATTACATCTCACAGTGCCCCAGAATAAAAACCTTGTCTCACCATTTGCAGTTTCTTTGATCACTGGTAAGTCATTTAGCAGTTCAGAATTCAGTTTCCTCATCTGTAAAATTCTAATATTAATCTTTGCACTCTGCCTCACAGGAGTTTATAGAAAGTGAAGCCCATCTAAATATGAGTATGTATCACTATTTCAAACTGGGTGATTTTGATTTTAATCAAGTCACTTAATCCTTCCAGGTCTGTTTCCTCATATGTGAAGTTAAGATTTTGAATCTTGGGGGGGGTCTGCAGACATAATACAGGGACTGAGAAAAAATACATCTTTATATCAACATAATTTCCTTTATAATCTCCTGCATTTTATTTTATGCATTTAAAAGCATGATTCTGAGAAGAGATTCATAGGCTTCGACAGACTGCTAAAGGTGTCCATGAGACAAAAAAAAAAGGTGAAAGCCTCCTCTGAGGTCTCCTCCAACTGTCTATGATCTTTTGTTAATTTCTTTTTCTTTTTTCTTCTTTTTTTTTTTAGTTTTTTTTTGCAAGGCAATGGGGTTAAGTGGCTTGCCCAAGGCCACACAGCTAGGTAATTATTAAATGTCTGAGGTCGGATTTGAACTCAGGTACTCCTGACTCCAGGGCTGGTGCTCTGTCCACTGTGCCACCTAGCCACCCTTTCTCCTTCTTCTTTTTTTTTTGACAGGAAAAGACAAGCATTTATTTCCTACACACAAAAGAAATGATAAAAAAGATACAAAACACCCCCAGAATGTATTGACAGGACTTAAGCAAACAGCAAATCAGAACTAGTTTCAGTCTTTCAGGGACTTGAGTCATGAGACTATTGTGCCCAGATTAGGTTTCTGCAAAAGAGAAAGTATGAACCGTTCTTGCTCTGATGAACCAAAACTTTTCACTTGAAAACCAAGATATTTCAATTGTTATTGAGAAATAATCAATTTGTTGTTCAGTTGTGTCTAATACTTTGTGACTTTATTTTTTATTATATATTTTTTTTAGGTTTTTGCAAGGCAAATGGGGTTAAGTGGCTTGCCCAAGGCCACACAGGTAGGTAATTATTAAGTGTCTGAGACCAGATTTGAACCCAGGTACTCCTGACTCCAAGACCGGTGCTTTATCCACTGTGCCACCTAGCCGCCCCTCTTTGTGACTTTGTTTGGGGTTTTCTTGGCAAAGGTTTGCCATTTCCTTTTTCATTTTACAGATGAGGAAACTGAGGCAAATAGGATTAAGTGACTTGCCTAGGGTCACATAGCTAGCAAATATCTGAGGCTAGATCTGAACTCTGGTCTCCCTGATTCCAGGTCCAGTGCCCTATCCGTGTTATTACCTAGCTGTCACAGAATAATTTACCAGAGTCTAAGCTATGGCCTCTTAGTAACTCATCTTCCTTCAAGATAACATCAATTTTGACACCCACACCTCCACAGTATCCTTGGGGTACTTCTCTGCCTCTGATTGGAGAGGGTGGAGGGTAGACATGGAAAATTTCTCCCAGATCTTTATAAGAAGGGAACGCAGAGTAGTCACCTCATAATTTTCCACCTATATGCAGGATTTCATCACTATCTTCCTCTCCCCCCTCCAAACAAACACCCTCTTTCTTCCCTACCTTTTCAAGTTTCTTTTCCCCTTTTTCGATTGTAAGCTACTTGAGGGCAGTTACTGTCTTTTGCTTCTTTTTGTATCCCCAATGCTTAGCACAGTGTTTGGCCCTAGTAGGTGCTTAATACATGTTTATTGACTGTCAGTAATAGATCAGCAATTCTCCCAGGGAGCTAGAGGAAAATGTGGATAGAATGCCAGACTTAAAAATCAAGATGAGTTTAAATGCAACCTCAGAAGTTTATTACCTAACTGGGTGGTTCTGGGCATGGCATGTGACCTTTCTCAGTCTCAGTTTTCTTATCTGTGAAATGGGAAAAATATTCTAAATAGACTTGAAGGCAAAAAACAGAGGTTTTATTTATATGTATTTATACTAACAAATATATATGCATATGTAGATATCTATATACACATATACACAGAGTATTTTAGCAGTCATAAAATGCAATATAAACACTAGTTACTGTTATTCTCACATCCTGTAGCTAGGCATCTTCTAGGGATCTCAAGAAAATTCCACAATGACTGGTCTGTGACTGTTACAGAAGGAAAAAGAACAAACTGATCAATATGAATAAGATACCCCGGGAGGAAGAGAATGAAGTCATGGTCACATGTACAAAAATCCAGAAGAAAAAAATAGAAGCATTATCATGAATTTCTGGGTATATTCTTTCCCATCTCCAACCATTCCCTTTCTTCTTCTTCCCTATTTTAGAAACAGTTCCATTAACCATTTTTTTTACTTTGTGATGAGTTTGATATTTTTGATGTTATAATAATCTTTTTCTCAAGGATAGATAATGAGAAAATCTATAGTGGGCATAATTCTCACATTAAAGTCTTACAAAACTGCAAAATTGATTGCTTAATTTCACTGAAATTGAATTTCTTATTAAGTTATTGTTAAATTGCCTTTGAGCTTGATATTGTTATTCAGTTATTTCAGTCATGTTCAATTCTTCATGACCCTATTTGGAATTTTCTAGGCAAAGATACTAGAATGGTTTGCCATTTCTTTCTTCGACTCATTTTTGTTGTTGTTTAGTTGTTTTTCAGTAGTATCTGATTCTTTGTGACTCCTTTTGAGATTTTCTTGGCAAATATACTGTCCTTCTCCAGTTTATTTTACAGATGAGGAAACTGAGGCAAACAGGGTTAAGTGACTTCCCAGTGTTACACAGCTAGTAAGTATCTGAGGTTAAACTTGAACTTAGGAAGATGAATCTCCCTGACTTCAGGCTCCTCATGCTATCCTCTGTGCCACCTAACTTCTTTTTGAACTTGATATCAGAAATTAATTCTTGGTTGAATGATCATGTAATAGCATTTTGTTTTAATAGATTTTAAAAAGAAATGTCTAAGTCCAGTCTTAGATTTAGGGCTGCAAGGGATTTTAAGAATTATCTAGTATCACCTCCTAATTTTACAGATGAGAGAAGTGAGGCCCACAGAGTTGATAATGAACTGCACTAGATTCCAGAGATAGGATTAAAATCCAACTCCTCAGACTTTCAAACCAATTTTTTCCTACTGTACCACACTTCCTTTATACCTGAGGTGCCTTGTCAGTGATATTTATGGTAGCAAATTCATTAAGTTGATGTCTGGATTTATTTGATTGCTTAATATTTTCTCTTTAGCTCATTAAAAAAACCTCATAATATATAGTAAAATTAAATTGAATTTCTTCCTTAATAGCAAAATGAATGAATGAATGAAAAAGCATTATTAAACACTTAGTGTATGCAAAAATCTATACTAAGCATTACCATTCTCTCAATGAAAAAAAATGAGAACCTAAATATTAGGTTAACCCTCTGAATTTAATCTCGCTGCTTATGAATTAACATAGTATACTTACTTAACTTGAATTTGAATATCACATTCTTATCTCCTAAATTGAAAGCCTTCTTTAACTCTGAATCATCCTAAATAAGATAATGCTTGTCAACTGGTTATTAAACCAAGTTTTAAAGTTCCAGGTTCTATTTTTTACTTTTGAATGATAGATGATGGACCATTTCTTACTTTTGACTCTCTGTGATTTTAATGGTACTGCAAGCCATGTTCTCAACATTCTTTATTCAGAGTGTAAGTATTAAATGGATGACATTTTCAGGGCAGGGACTACTATCATTTTAGTAGATAGTAGATAGGATCTCATCAAATCTCTGAATTGTTCTTTTTGGAAAATGAAAAAGAACTATGTTCAAAAATCTAATCTATTTCTCAGTAAATAGGTAACAATGAGAGTTGTTATGTGAATTTTTTTGCTATCTTTCTTCTTTAAGATTTGAAGATCTCAGAATCTACCAAAGGCAGCAGCTTTTTCAAAGAAACAAACAACAACAAAAAAAGCAATTACACAAGAATAACTGCCTGTTTCTGTAGGAGAGCAGTCACTAGAAGTCAGTGTGATCTAGTAGAAGGCATGATGAAGTTAGGATCAGGTAACGGGTTCAAATCTTAACTCATATTTACTGTTTGATTCAGGACATCACTTAATCTGCCTCAGTTTCTTAATCTATAAAATAGGGATAAAAATAATCATGGTACTTATATCACATGTTTATTAGGAGGATCAACTGAAATCATGTACAACATAGCACTTCAAATGCTTTATGAATGCCTATTGTTATTAGAAGGTGGGGCAGTTCTTTCAGGAGCAGAAATTCATCTATGGGACCAGAGAATACAAAGCACTTTAAATGAAATCAATACAACCCCATAAGCTTTAGTTTTAATGTATAACGTTTGGATTTATAACAAGAAAAAAGGGAGACATCAAGGTAGTAATAAAATCTCCCAATAACATAAGCTACTGTCAGTCATTGTGAGGGTAATAATCTTCCTCCATGGAAAACCCATAATTTTCAGTTAGAGTCTGTGATAGAAACAGGTAATGATTCTACACTGTGTTCAGTTCTTCTGTTTTAGCCTTGAATCACCCCCAGTTGGATCCACTTCAAATGTTGCTTTGAGTATAACATGCAAACTGAGCATTTCCTTGATAAGATGTTCTTTGTATCTAGGCCTAGGAGACCTTTTTACACTTATATGTCCTTCTTCAGAGTTATCTTTTAAAATTATTGATGTCTTTTGTTTTACAACACTTTCATTTCAGAATAAAACTGTCTTCTTTCCCCTACCCAGGGGATTGTCATCTCTTATAACAAAGAAAGTGAAAACCAAAGCAATTCAGTGAGCCAACACATTCATAGTCTGACAATATGATCAGAACATCCTGTAATCCTTTACTGTTACACAAAAGAGAATGAAATCATTTAAAAAGATTTTTAATGTTATTTTTATTTTTTTCTAACTACATACAAAGATAGTTTTCTACATTTATCTTTTTTGCAGGCTTTTGAGTTCCACATTTTTCCATCACTTTCTCCCTTCCCTTCCCCCCACACACAAGTGAATAATCTGTTAGATTATACATGTACATCATGTCAACAGATTCCATATTAATCATTCTGTGAAAGAAGTGTCAGAACTGAAGGAAAGAATGAGAAAGGAAAAAATAAAACATTTTAAAATAAAACATTTTATTTAGTCTGCATTTAGATTTCATAGTTTTTTCCTCTGGATGTGGGTGGCATTTTCCTTTACAAGTCTTTTAGAATTGTCCTTCATCACTAAACTGCTGAGAGGAGCTAAATCCATTATAATTGATCATCACACATTACTGTTAATATGTATAATGTTCTTCTGGTTCTACTCACTTTACTCAGTACCAGTTCATGTAAGCCTTTCCAGGTTTTTCTAAAGTCTGACTGCTCATGATTTCTTACAGAAAAATAGTACTCCATAACATTCATATACTATATACCATTCCCCATTTGATGGACATCTTCTCAATTCCAATTTTTTGTCATTACAAAAAGAACTTCTAAAAATATTTTTGCATATCTGGATCTTTCCCCCCTTTTTAATAGTGGATCAAAAGGTATGCACGGTTTTATTGCCCTTTGGGCATAGTTCTAAATTATTCTCCAGGATGATTGAATCAGTTCACAACTCCACCTATAGTGCATTAGTATCCTGGTTTTCCTATATCCCCTCCAATCCCCTCCAACACTGATCATTTTCCTTCTTTGTCATTTTAATCAATCTGATAGGTATAAAAGTTAGTACTTCAGAATCATTTTAATTTGCATTTCTCTATCAATAATGATTTGGAGTATTTTTTCATATAAATATAGATAGTTTTAATTTCTCAATTTTTACCTAGGGTCAAACTTCTTGACCATTAATTTTTTCCATTTTCATTGTTGTTATCATTGTGTGTATGACTTTTCTGGTTTTGCCTATTTTACTCTGTATCATCAGTTAATTTGTCTTCCCATGCTTCTCTGAATCTTCATATTTATCATTTCTTATATATTGTCCTACTTTCATGTACTACATGAACCCAGGGCATAGGAGTAAAACAGTTCCCCAATATCATATAAAGAACAACAGCAAGGATTCAGACTAGATTCATTGACTTCTTTTCAATTCATGTAAACCTATGCTCTGGGTTCATTTACATGTGCTTTAAGATATTAAAAAGCTGTGATCACACTAATCCATAACCTATTAAATCATAGGATTTCAGAGTTGGAAGGGACCTCAGAGATGCACTAGCCCAACCACATACCTATGGCACTCTCTGTTTTGCCACAAAACTGCCCTATTAGCCATTATTATTATTATTATTTATTAAAATATGGTGATCAGAATTCAACACAATATCCCAGAAGTAACCTGAGCAGGGCAAATTATCCTGATACTACCTGTCTATATTCTGGGATGCAGTCCAAGATATAGTAGCATTTAGTTTCTTTTTTTGTATTATAAATTCACATTGAGTTTGAGTACACAAGAAATCCCAGATAGTTTTCAGAAATGCTGATAACTTTATTTCTTGCATTTTGTACTTTTAAATTTATTTTTAACTCAATTCTAAAGACAGCTAACTCACTTACAACTCCTCTGTCTTCTTCCATATTTTACCACTGTTCTTATTATTGCCTTCTTGGGTTGGGAAAGTCTGTTTTCAAGTCTCTGTTCTTTAACTTATATTTAGAAAGACAAAATTGCATTTCTCAAGTTCTTCTTCAAGGACTCCTTTCATGTATGTGGTGAGGAAAGGAGGCAGTGTATATGCAATGGTTTTCTTTTTGTTCTTTCCACACACCATCCCAGACCCAAGTTTGATCTTTGTTTTCTGGACTATATAAAAGAGGGGAAAAAACCAGCCAACCAACCTAAACCCTCACAACCTGAGAGCAAATTGCATAGACTACTTTTTATCAACTGGCACAAAGAGGGGTTCCTTCCACAAGGGTCCATTCTCTTCCTTTACTAATTAAATCAGACATCCAAATTAAAAAAGACCCAACTAAATAGTAAAGTCAAAGTAAATATTAACTATATGAAACATAGACAAATATTTTACTATAAATTCTAGCTGCAATAGCATATATATGAGGCTTAGTCAAGTAGCAGACAGATTATTATGCAAATTGCTTTTAAAAATAATATAATACAATCTAGCTTGATTTGTGTATTATGTATCCCTGATAGTTACTCATGAATTTTCTTAAGTAAGGCAGAGAGGCTGATTTCATCTCTTAAAACTACATAGTGCCTACTTTTGGCTTTTTATGCTACTCCCTGGGCTCACCTGTCTTTCTTTGGAACTTAATAGAACAAAATAAATCTCCAGAAAGAACACTGTAATTTTCCTTTCTCATTTAGCTGGGAGTAGCCAGATATGTCTAGTACTCTCTGAGAGTATTTGTCCAATTTTTTAAAGTTCTTCCTGTCTTTGTATTTCACAAAAGAAAAGACTGAGCACAATGTCACTCTTTGAGGATCAGATAAATTTCTTCAATCCCTTCTTACTTCTCTGGGCCATTGTGTTAAGTGATTCATCTTTGTTGTTCTCAGTCTCTCACTGATATAATAAAGGTACTTGAAAAAAAGAGTTTCCTGAAGTTTTATCTCCTTTTCCTGTAGCAAATACATAATTGGAATACTTTCTCAAAACCACTCCCTGAACCTGAGAGCCCTGCAGGACATAGAATTTATACCATGTTAATGAATGACAGTAAAGAAATGCATATTGGGGGCAAAAAAAAGACTCTTGGGAACAATTTACATATATATATATGTTTATATATATATAATATATTAAATATCTAAGACTTTTGAAAGAGAAGAACATAAAGAATAGATTGCCCACATGTGTATCTATAAAAAATTTTGAAATGATTTGCATTTTTTAATAATGGGAAGATTTCTAAGGAAAGCTGCTTTGAAAACCAAACTATTTTTTTTTTTGGTTAGAAAAAGACTATGCTTTTTCAATGGAAACATAGTAGCTAGCCCCCTACTGGAGAGTGGATAAACAAACTTCAGTATATAAATGTAATGAAATATGGCTTTGATGGAAGAAATAATGAATATGATGAACACAGAGAAAAAGAGAAAGATTAATATGAATTGATGAAAAGTGAAGGAAACAGAGCCAAGAAAACTGTATTATACAATGACTGCAACAATTTATTTTATGGGTCAGGAAATAGAGGCCTAGAGATGGCAAGTGACCTGCCCAAGGTCACATAGGTAGAAGGGATTTGGAGATAGGATTTGAACCTACATCCTCTTAATTCAAGAATCAGTGATCTTTCGATTGTACCACACTGCCTGTCCTATTATGTTATGATGATAGTGTCAGAATTGAGAAACTCAGATGAACCAGCATACCAAGATAATCCAAAGATCCAAAAACAAAGCAAAGATTGATTTTATAAGTTTAATCAGGAAGGCTAAGCTACAGGATCATGAAGAGAAATAGAGAGAGAGCAGAAAAAAAAGAGAACAGAGAAAGAAGTAAATAGAGAGAACAAGATGAAATCAGGTGAGTCAGTGGGTTATTACCTAGAGATTTTACTCACTGAAGATGGTGAGGTAATGGTAGTTTGCAATTCTAGAAATTCCATGGAGAATGCTCCATGTCAGCATTAGATTTTGAAGGCAAGAATCTAATGGATGACTGGTCATCAGGGCCATAATGTATGCATAGTGTATTTTGTCTGGTGATTCTTGGGGGGGTGTTGGTGAACCTTCTTCTGGAAATGCATGATGATGCAGTTGGGAAGGGTCCTGTTCCCAGTTCAGAGCATGTGTAGGTATTCTATGACTGTTTCCTGTGTGGTAAAGAAAGCTTTCTTAATTTGGTTGTGCTATCCAGAATCAAGGGTGCATATAAAAGGCTTGGATGGAGGACCTCAATCTCTCTCTCTCTCTCTCTCTCTCTCTCTCTCTCTCTCTCTCTCTCTCTCTCTCTCTCTCTCTCTCTTTCTGTGTCATCTTTCTTGTGAGAAAGAAGAGATGCTGTGGATTTCCAGGTGAGGAAAGAGTTCTCAGAACTTTATCCACTTTATCTAGGCAGCTAGGTGGTCCAGTAGACAGAATGCCTAGGAATCAGGAAGACTTGAATTCAAATCCAACTTCAGTCACTTATCAACCATGTGACCCTTGACAAGTTATCTTAGTTTCCCCATCTGTAAACACAGATACAAATAATACCTTCCTCCCAGGATTGTTGTAAGAGTAAAATGAAATAATATTTGTAAAACATTACCATAGTACCTGTGCATCCTTGTTTCCTAGCATAGGCAGGTAAGTAGCACAGTGGGTGGAGTATTGCTGTCATCTATTGGTTCAAAGGAGTGGATAGGGGTTGCTAGGTGGTGCAGTGGATAGAGCACCCACCCTGGAGTCAGGAAGACCTGAGTTCAAATGTGGCCTCAGACACTTAATAATTACCTAGCTGTGTGGCCTTGGGCAAGTCACTTAACCCCATTTACCTTGCAAAAACATTAAAAAAAGAGAGTGGATAGAGTACTAGACCAGGAGTCAGGAAGACTCAATTTCCTGAATTCAAATCTGAACTTAGACACTTACTAGCTGTGTGATCCCAGACAAGTCACTTAACCTGTTTTCTTCAGATTCTTTATCTGTAAGATGAACTGGAGAAAGAAATGGAAAATCACTTCAGTATCTTAACAAGAAAGCCCTAATGGAATCACTATGAGTCAGACACTACTGAAAAACTTGATAGACAATATATCTTCCCATTTATGCCATTATGTAGCCTTTGTTGCACTGTTTTGTTTCTTCTTCCCTGATGCTAGAGTTTTGGATATGAAATTATCTTCTAAGCCACAATGTTGCAAATATAGAAAGAATATAAGAGATCAGTTTTAGGGAGACTTTGTGCATAAACACCCAAGCCTCTTACCAGTCTCCATAATCAAACAGATTCTGAGCCTGGGGATCTCCATCAATAGTTAGCAGAATAGGTGGGAATTCTACTGGAAAAGGGTTCTGACTTTGGACACAAATTCAATTAAAAAAAATATTTGTTAAGCATTTATTGTGAGGGTGAAATTGGATACACAACATGAGATATGAATAATCATTAACAAGTCAAGGGATCCATCACCAGAGACTTGAGGTCTAATCGTGGCTATGTGAATCACTACCCGTGACTTTGGACAAATCACATAAACTCCTCTTTTCCCTTGTTGCCTCCTCTATAATTTAAAGAAATTGGACGAGTTGGCCTGCCAGCTCTAATAATCTCTGATCCTCCGGGTTTCATCATCTAGAAAATAGAACTGAGGGATTTATGTTGCTCTTTGCCTTGTGTTTCTATGTTGAATTCCTCCTGGTACATCTTGTACCCTTTGTGCAATGCTGTGGCCTCAAGTTGAACAATTCTGGGAGCTCGGCTGAAATGATATCACTGCCACTCTCCTCTCTCCCTGTTTTTCCTTGAGCTATTTCATTATTGTGTAGTTAGCCACCTGGAATCTCTTAGAGCTAAGGCTAATGGGAGTGGGAGGTTTGAGAGCAATGATGGCTTCTCTGTTATTTGCTAGTGACTGCATCTAGACAAGGAATTCCATCATTCAGGACCCTGGTTTCTTTCTTTGTTTCTTTCTTTGTTTCTTTCTTTGTTTCTTTCTTTGTTTCTTTCTTTCTTTCTTTCTTTCTTTCTTTCTTTCTTTCTTTCTTTCTTTCTTTCTTTCTTTCTTTCTTTCCTTTTTTGGTAGAGCAAACCACAGTTTAAAGCTGACACAGAGGGAAATCCCAAATTGTTAGACTAGTGGCTTAATTTGGCTTCAATTGCCAAATGTTCTCCCTTCTAACCTTCACCTAATGGAACCCCCTTTCACCTATTCCAGCTCTCTCCCTACAGAGCTCAATTCAAGGTACCCCCACCCACATATAGATTTCCTTTGATCTCTTCTAAATGTTAAAACAGCCCCCCAACATCTGTTTATTTACTCTGCATGTAGGATTCTTCAATCAACAAGCAATTATTAAGCATCTTGGATGAGAGACATTCTGCTAAGTGCTGGGGCTATAAAGACAAAAAAATTAAGCAGTGACTGCCCTGAAGTGGCGTACATTCTTCTGGGGAGGACAATACATACTTATATAGGCATAACCCAGGCCTCAAGACTGGATCATTTGTGTATGACTAAACTCATCTTCCAGAGTTTCAATCTAACCTCAGACACTTGCTAACTGAGTGATCCCAGGCAAGTCACCTCACCTTGTTTGTCTCAGTTTTCCCATCTTTAAAATGAACTAGAGAAGGGAATGGCATGCCACTATGGTATTTTTGCCATGAAAACCCCAAATGGGGTCACAAAGAGTAGGACATGACTGAAAAAACTGAACAACAAAAACAAAATTCTCGGCAGTGGAGAGAATGGTGACTTGTATAGAATAAATAACTGGACACGATCAGGAAAAATTTCTTATAGGAGGTGGAGCTTCACTGAGTCTAGAGGGAAATAAGGGAGTTTTTGCAATGAGGAAGAAAGTAGTACCTTCGTGATATTGGGAATTAGAGTTCAGTGAGTTCACTGGTGTAAAAGTCAATTAGAAATGGGGGCCACTAAACTATGTAGGCCACTTATTGACTTCAAAAATCACATATTAACATTATCTATGTTTAGTTCTATTTGATCTATTTTGTTAAATATTTTTCAATTATATTTTAATATCTTAAATTTATTTATGGTGTTTTAGGTACTTGTGGCCTGCAGAATCCAGTTCTTTGCCTTTGTTTTACAAAAAATTAGCTTCAGAAAGGACAAGTGGTTACACTGGAGTGGAAGACCCACAATTTGCACTCAGCTTTTCTGATTTCCAATCCACTGCTCTTTCCACTGTACTATGAGTGAATGATTCCCAGAGACAGGACTTCTAAAAAAAGGGCCTCTTATACTTTTGAGGAAGGAATGGGTAAAAGAAGAGAGAGAAGAGAATAAATGGAGAGTAGGGGAAATATAGTTAGCAAAATAAATTGTAGGAAAAATATTTAAATAAATTTCTCTGATAAAAACATCATTTCTCTCTCTTGTAATGATATTTAATTTTATTCTTCTAATTACACATTTTGAAAGTTTTTCAACATTCATCCATTTGCATATTTATAACTTACACTTTTTTTTATCACAGTCTTTCCCCTCAGTGGCAAGAAGTCTGATGAAAGTTGTACATGTACATTTGTGTTTAATATGTTTACATAGTAGTCATTTTGTGTATGAGGAATTAGGACAAAGGGTAAAGAAAGGAAATCATGGGATAGGAGGGAAAAACATAAAAGAAGTTTTAAAAAAGTGAACATAGTATCCAAACAGATTCTGTGGGGCTTTTTTTCCCCCACTCTGGATATGTATGGCATTGTCCATAATAGTCTAAGCCTTATTTCTCAAAAAAAAAAGACTATATGTCTTTTATAACCACACAAAAAGAAATTTACATAACTTCATTATATATTTGAAGGAATAGCAAGTTGCATATAATAGATTTGTGGTTTCTTGTGCAATCATTCTTTTTGTTATGCTATTATAGAAATGTTTGTTTTATTCCATAAATTAAAATTAAACAATTAAAAAAAAAAAGAAAAAAGAAACCTCTTGCCAATACACCATTACAGAAAATTTCATTAGCAAACATTTTCTACAGGAAGCATTTAGAAAAGGAAAACAAATAATATTTATGAAGTTACCATATTCCCACAGCTTTCTCAGACTCTTATTAAGTGGATTGACACAGCAGGATGGAATGAATGCTCCCTCTGAAGTCTAAAGATCTGGGTTCAAATTTTGCCTCTGCCATTTACTACCTTGGGCAAGTTGCTTAACATCCCCTAGGCTTCAGTTTCCTCATGTGTGAGATTCAACTAGATAATTTCTGAGTCCTTCCAAATCATGAATTCATCTTTGCCAATGAATGAACCTTTCCTAACTGATCTGAATTTTCTCTTCTATTTAGATTTTTGAATTTGTGAAGTGGTCTTGTTTTAAAGGCATTAGGAAATACTGGGGAGCCAAAGCAGAACTGTGAGAAGATGTTGCAAAATGTAAATAGTTCCATTATTGTTATTTTTAGTCAATTTTAGTTGTATCTGACTCTTCATGATCTCTTTTTAGTGTTTTCTTGGCCATATCCTGGAGAGGTTTGTCATTTTTTTTCACCAGCTCATTTTACAGAGGAGGAAATTGAGGCAAACAGGGATGTTACTTATGGAGGGTCACTAGTAAGCTAAGTGTGTCCAAGGCCAGATTTGAACTCAGAAAGGGAAGTCTTCCTCACTCCAGGACCAACATTATCCACTTTAGTTCTAAGGGATATTTTTTGGTGGTGTTTGAGTGATGGTGGTGGTGGTAGAGGAGAGCATTCCCTGGGAAAATCCACAAGCCTTCTTTATTTGGGTAGCATTCCCTCTTAGTTTCCTCAGAAGCTCTGAGCAATAGCATTATTTTTTATGATTGTAGAAGGAATCATGGTGGAGTTAAAAAGACAATTTTTTGCTAGATACTTCTTGTAGCTCAGTTCCTATAGCAACCAATATCACGAGCTGGGAGAGACCACGCCTGTACTGGGTGAACTATTGTAATCTAAAAAGGAAATATTTGCAATATGGTCAGCTCTAGTGCTTAGGATGAGAATAAGGCAATATGTCAGAGTTTCTCCAGTATCATCATCACCCCAAGCAATGAGAAAGGGATCATCTACAAGCAACTATAATAACTACATATGAAGTACAGAAGAGAATTGATCCAACTGACTTTTATTAAAGGCTTGGTATGTGCAAAGGACAGCTATTTATTTCCTCCACAAAACAAAGATACTTAAATGGAAAGAAGAAAACCCAATTATTATGTACCAGGCAGAGCAGTGAGGTGGTTCAGTGGATAAAGTGACAGATTTGGAGTCAGGAAGACTTGTCTCCCTCAGTTCAAGACTAGCCTTGGTTTGCCAGCATTGTAGAATGTGTGAATTAACTGTGTGGTCAGTCAACTCATTCACATGGGATTATTCTTTAGTTTTAAAGATTCCAAGGGACAAAGTTGTAATTCAAAAATCTACAAACTATTGAGATGAAATAGGGATAGTTGGGTTGCAGTAAACAATTATTTCCTATTTTTTTCCCCTCGTTAGAGAAATATGCATGCATCACTGACCATCAAGAAACTCTGCTATGGTAGATTGATGGAGTAGAAAAGTTAACTGTGAAGAAGCTGAGTGTAAACAAATAATTAAGATAGTAAACTAGCAGTAAGGATTCAGCTGCTGATTAGAAGAGAGGCAAAGTTCTGTGAAACTTATATTGCAATGGGGGTTGAATTCTGTACCTATTTGAGTTTATTGCCTGCCAACATCTTCTAAGATGTGTCTTGTTTTCTGCAGACACTTTGAGAGGGATAGAGGGGAAGTAAATAGTTTTGCAGTCAACACTTGTAAAAAGAGGCTCAGAATTGATGGGACAAAGTCTATAAAATCCCATCAAGTGAAAGAGTTGTCTGGACTTTTCTACAACACCTCAAGAGTCGACCCAAAGAGCTTTATTGAGAGTCCTGTTTTCCTTTAAAGTGACCTGATGATAAAAATTGATTAAATACAGAAGATTGCTGATATGTGAGGAGCTAGCTGGATAGCCAATCTTAGGAGCTTGGCTATTTTGGGACTATAACAATTTCTCAGCATCTTGTTAAAGGTGGCTTAGTTAAAAGAATTTATCATTGCCCCATCCACTGATAGCAAAAAAGAAATGGATTTATCTACTTCAAAAGGGGGTGAGGACCAGAAGAAAGCTAGCAGAGAAATGATTTTGTGGGATACAGATTATTCCTGAAAGCCTTGATATTGAAGGGTTGGAAGTTGCCCCGAGCACATGAGTTCTCCCATTCATGTAATTCCCTGCTGGATTTCTAGAAGTTTGTGTCCATTTTTTCCCCCCATGAACATTGTGTATACTGGCAGGTTTATGGGTGTACTGTAATTATTTCTGCCTTATGTAATGGTGATATGATTGTGATAACTATGCTTTAACATTATGTAAATATTTTATTTGAGTTAGTGGTATTATGGTGACTGATTCTGTGTAAATAAGAAGCTCACTTGTGGGAGTTCAGGAACTACACGCTCTAGTAATAATAGTATATCGCTCTCTCTTCCCACCTCCTTAATAGGGTTTTCCAGGATCATGAGAGTAGTAGTTGCATACATAGTACTGATCCTTCTCTGGTAAGCCTAGATATATTATTGTGAGACTAGGTTGAAGTGAGCCAGCCTATCCAGATTATTATTTTGGAATGTTGTTGTTGGGCATGTAGGTAGCACACTGGGTAGAGAGGTGGATCTGGATTCTGGAAGACCTAAATTTAAATTCAAGCTCACTTACTAGCTGTATAACTCTAGGCAAGTCACTTAAGCCTGGTTGTCTCAGTTTCACATCTGTAAATAAGTTAAAGTGGAAATGGCAAACCACTTCAGTATCTTTGCCAAGAAAATCCCAAATCTATCAATAACAAAACCAACAGACATCATATGATTATCTCAATTGATGTTGAAAAAAGTCTTTTTTTAATTTATTTTTTATTCTCATTTTGTACAAATTTTTTTTACATTAATAAAATATACTTGTTTACAAGTAAACAAAATACCCCTCCCACCATGAATATAGATAGACTTGCTTGGGCGAAAAAGTAAAGGGGAGAGAAAAAAAATTAAAATTAAAAAAAAATACTAATAATTGTAGGTATGGCCAGGTGGTGCAATGAACAAAGCACCAGCCCTGGAGCCATGAGCACCCGAGTCCATATCCAGCCTCGTAAACCCAACAATCACCCAGCCATGTGACATGCAAGCCACCCTTCCCCACTGGCCTGCAAAAACCAAAAAGAAGAAAAAAAAAGACCCAAAATAAAAATAGTAATAATAGTAGGGGTGGCTGGGTGGCAGACAGAGCATTGGCCCTTGAGCCAGGAGCACCTGGGTCAGAATCCGGCCCCAGACACCCAAAGATCACCCTGCTATGTGGCCCCAGTCAGGCCACCGCCCCAATTGCCCTGCACCCTCCCCCAAATAATAATAACAAAAAATGTGCTTCAGTCTTTGTTCCAACACCAACAACTCTGTCATGGGTGGATCACATTCTTTATGATAAGTCCATCACAAAAGTTACTTCCATATTTTTCCAACGTTGCCATTGCTGATCGCAACTCCCTCCTTTCTTATTTCTCCACTACCATGTACTATATTTTCTCTCTCCTTTCACTCTGACTCTGCTGTAGGGTCACTGAGTGGTGCAGCAGACAGATCCCTGGTCCTGGGGCCAAGAAGCCCTGAGCCCCCATACCACCCCTTAGGCCCAGAATCCACCTGGCCCTATGGTCCTGGGCAGGCCATCCAATCCCAGCCCCTTGCAAGAAGTAAAAAAGAAAATGTGTTATATCTGACCACTGTCCCCCCATGGTCCATCCTCTCCTCCTTTATTCACATCCCCACGCCTTCCCCCTGCTCCCCCCTCCTTCTTACTCCAGATGTCTATACCCCATTGAGTATATTTGCTGTTTCCTCTCCTAGCCATCTCTTATGAGAGCAAAGGTTCCCTCATTCCCCCTTGCCTCTCCCCTTCCATATCATTTCAATAGCTTGTTGTAATAAAAAAAATCTTATTATGTGAAATATCTTGGACTATTCCCCCTCTCCTTTTTCTTTCTCCCATTCCATTTCCCTTTTTTTCCTATTAACTCCATTTTTACACCATATTTTATCTTTGAATTCAGCTTTCTCCTGTGCTTCAACTATAAAAGCTCTCTCTACCTGCTCTATTAACTGAGATGGTTCATATGAATCAGTATCATTTTTCTATACATGCAGTTCATCCTCATTAAGTCCCTCATATTTCCCCCCTCTCCTCCAATCTCTATGCTTCACCTGAGTCCTGTATCTGAAGATCAAACCTTCTTTTCAGCTCTGGCCATTCCAAAAGGAACCTTTGAAATTCCCCTGGTTCATTGAAAGTCCATCTTTTTCCCTGGCAGAGGACATTCAGCCTTGCTGAGTAGTTCATTCTTGGCTGCATTCTAAGTGCTTTTGCCTTCTGGTATATTGTATTCCAAGCCCTACGAGCTTCCACTGTAGTTTCTGCTAAGTCCTGTGTGATCCTGACTACAGCTCCACGATATTTGAACTGTGTCCTTCTGGCTGCTTGTAATATTTTCTCTTTGACTTGGGAGTTCTGGAACTTGGCTATAATATTCCTGAGGGTTGGTTTTTTGGGATCTCTTTCTCGGGGGGGATCGGTGGATTCTCTCCATTTCTATTTTGCCCTCTGCTTCTAGAATATCAGGGCAATTTTCCTGTAGTAATTCTTTGAAAATGATGTCAAGGCTCTTTTCCTGATCATGACTTTCAGGTATGCCAATAATTTTTAAATTATCTTTCCTAAGTCTGTTTTCCATATCAGTTGTTTTTTCAATGAGATATTTCACATTTTCTTCTAATTTTTCATTTTTTTGGTTTTGAAGTATTGATTCCTGATTTCTGTTAAATTCATCAGTCTCCTTGAATTCTATTCTTTGTTTGAAGGATTTGTTCTCCTCAGAGAGTTTTCTTATCTCTTTTTCCATCTGGCCAGTTTTGCTTTTTAAACCATTCTTCTCCTCAATAACTTTTTGAACTGTTTTATCTATTTGACCTAAGCTGTTTTTTAGCATGCTATTTTCTTCAGCATTTTTTTGGATTTCCTTGACTAAGCTGCTGACTTCATTTTCATGTTTTTCCTGCATCTCTCTCCTTTCTTTTCCCAGTTTTTCTTCCAACTCCCTCATTTTATTTTCAAAATATTTTTTGAGCTCTATCATAGCCTGAGCCCAATTTCTGTTTTTCTTGGAGTCTTTAGATGCAGGAGCTTGTGCTTTCTCATTTTCAGACTGAGTATTTTGATCCTTCTTGGGCTCATTTGCAAAATATTTCTCAATGGTCTTCCTCTTGTTTCTTTGCTTGTTCATTTTCCCAGCCTAAGCCTGTTTTTGGGGGTGCTTCCTGAGCTTTTGGGACACTCCCACAAGGGTCTCAGTGTGTGCGGCTCTGTCCTCCTTCCTGGTCTGTGAATGATCATAAGCGCCCCCCTCTGCCACGGGCCGAGGTGGGGGGGCCCTGTTGTTCTATGGGGGGACCTAGACTGGGATCAGGTTTTGAATGTGTTCAGAGCCCCAGAGTCCTGTTTCAGGGGCAGAGGACAGAGCTTTGCAGTCTCTCTCTCTTCACTCCTCTCCCTCAGCTCAATGGGCTCATGCCCTGGGGGGGGCTCCTGCTTACTGGCTCTGCCTGCTTCTGTTTGCGGGTCTAGGCTGCCGAAAGACCAAGCTGCTTGTTGTGTTCCCTGAGGGCTGGGCTTCATGTGTTCGCTCTGGCAGAGGTCCCCCGCTGTTCCCCCACTTTGTGCCCGGTGCTCCCCGGGGTGCAGCTCAGGAGACTCCCCCGCTGCTGTGAGCTGGGGCTCCCAGCGCTCTGGGGCTGCCTCTGGGAGGCTGAAGTTCTTTCACTCTGGCGGGCCACCCCTCTGGTGGGCCGCCCCTCCAATCCCAGGGAGCAGAGCCTTTCTGCTGTTTTCCAGGTTACCTTGAGTAGGAGCACTGCCTCACTGGGTCCCTTTGTGCATTATGTCTCTAGAAAGTTTAGTTAGAGTCCTTAGTTTATGAGTTTTTATCAGAGAGCTCCTAAGACTTGATCCCTTCATGTCGCCATCTTGGCTCCGCCCCCCAAAAAAGTCTTAATAAAATACTACATCCATTTTTATTAAAAACACTAGAAAGTATAGGAATAAATGGAGTTTTCTTTAAAATAAAAAGCAATATCTATTTAAACTATCAACTAATATTATATGTAATGGGTATAAACAAGGAGCATTTCCAGGAAGATCAGGGGTGAAACAAGGATGCCCATCATCACCATTATTATTCAATATAGTATTAGAAATATTAGCTTTAGCAATAAGGGAAAAAAAGAAATAGAAGCAATCAAAATTGGCAATGAGGAAACAAAGCTTTCATTCTTTGCAGATGATATGGTGATATACTTAGAGAACCCAAGAAAATCATCTAAAAAACTACTTGAAACAATAAATTCAGCAAAGTAGCAGGATATAAAATAAACCCATATAAATCATAAACTTTCTATATATGAACAACAAAACCTAAGAGCTAGAGATAGAAAGAAATCCCATTTAAAGTAACTGTAGACAGCATTAAATCATTGGGAATCTACTTCCCAAGACAAACCCAGCAACTGTATGAACACAATTACAAAGTCCTTTTCAAACAGATGAAGTCAGATCTAAACAAGTGGAAAAATATCAATTTCTCTTGGTTAGGTTATGCTAATATAAAAGAAATGAAATTCTACCCAAATTAAATTATATTCAGTGTCATACCAATCAAACTACCAAATAATTATTTTACTGAGTTAGAAAATTAGAAAAAGTTAGTTAGAAAAAGTAATAAAATTCATCTGGAGCAACAAAAGATCAAGAATATCAAGGGAACTGATGAAAAATAATTTAAAGTAGGGCATCCTAGGTCTTACCAGATATAAAACAATTATTATAAAGTGACAGTCATTAAAACTGCCTGCTACCAGTTAAGAAATAGTGTAATGAATCAATGGATTAGGATAGGTTCAAAAGAAACTGCAATAACTGACTACAGTATTCTGCTATTAGAGAAACACAAAGACATTAGCTTCTGGGATAAGAACTCACTATTTGACAAGAATTATTGGGAAAACTGGAAAAAAGTGTGGCAAAAACTAGGCATAGATCCACATCTCACACCCAATACAAAAATAAGGTCAAAATAGGTACAGAATTTAAACATAATCTGCAAACCATAGACCAATGAATAGACCAAGAAATACTCTCTCTGTCAGATCCATGGAAAAGGAAGAAATTTATGACCAAACAAGAAATAGAGTGCAGTATAAATTAAAAAAAAGTATGATTTTAACAATATTAAATTAGAAAGTTTTTGCACTAATAAAACCAATGGTGCAAAAATTAGAAGGAAAACAGAAATCTGGGAAACAATTTTCAAAGCTAGGGGATCTGATAAAATTCTCATTACTAAAATATACAGAGAATTGCATCAAATTTATAAGGTTACAAGTCATTCTCCAATTGACAAATGGTCAAAGGATATGAACAAACAGTTTTCAAAAGAAGAAATTAAAGCAATAGATGATCAAATGAAAAAAATGCTCCAAATCATTAGTGATTAGAGAAATGCAAATTAAAACCATAAGGCATCGCCTCACACCTATCAGATCGGCTAAGGTGAGAAAAAGGGAAATGATTAATGTTGGAAAGGTTGTGGGGGGATTGGGACATTAATGCATTGCTGGTGGAGTTGTGAACTTATCCAACCATTCTGGAGAGTAATATGGAACCAAAGGGCAGTAAAACTGATCATACTCTTTGACCAGCAATCCAATACTAGGCCTAGATCAAAAAGAAATAATAAAAAATGGGGAAAGTCCTGGATGTTCCAAAATATTCATAGACTGATCTTTTTGTAGTAGCAAAGAATTGGAAATTGAGGGAATGCCCATTAATTAGGGAATGACTAAACAAGCTATGGTATATGAATGTTATAAAATACTATTGCTCCATAAGAAACCATGAATGGTCAGACTCTAGAGAAGCATTGAACGAACTACAGGAACTGATGCTGAGTGAAAAGAACAGAGCCAATAGAACAATGTGCACAGTAACATCAACATTGTGAGTTGATCAAACTTGATGGAAGTAGCTCCCCTGTCAGCAGTTCAGAGAGCTAGGATCTATTAGACCAACTATGGACAATACTATCTCCATCCAGAGGAATTAAAGTAAAACAAAACAAAACAAAACCCCTACAAACCTGAATGATCATTACATTCACTTTTAAAATTTTTTTATATATTTCTTTTTTTATCTCATAGTTTTCTTTCTTTTCCCTTAATCCTAATTCCTCATACTGAAAATGACGAATCTATAAACATGATAAACATATTTGTGTATGCACAATATTCCTGTTCACCACTGAGGGGAGGGGGGTGGGAAGGAAAAGTGGAAGGAAATCATGTAACTTAAAATTATGCGTATGCATATGGATGAATGTTGAAAAATTTTCAAAACATATAATTGGAAAAATAAAATAAACAACATTAAAAAAAAAAAAGAAAACCCCAAATGAGGTCAGGAAAATCAGACACAATTGAAAAGACTGAACAACAACAATAACGTGCCAGGCCCTGTCTTAAGTATTTTGCCAATATTCTCTCATTTAATCCAACAACAATTCTGGTAAATAGGTGCTATTATTATTTCCATATTACAGTTGAAGAAATTCAGCTAGCCAGATGTCAGATGACTTGCTCATGGTCACAGAGCTAGTAGGTGTCCAAGGATGGATTTGAACTCAAGTTTTTCTGACTCCAGACCCAGAATGTTATCAGTTGTGTCCTCTAGTTACCCCTCTGTTAGACTCTGTTGCACGTTTTTTAGGCTTGGTATTTACTTAATTTTAACATGTATTATAGAATGTAGACACCTGTAAGGCAAGGGCTATCTTGTTTTGTCTTTCAAGCCCTTGTGCCTCTCAGTGCCTACCCTTTCTCAGTGGCTGGGGTGATGATGATGATGATGATGGAGAAACTTTGGAAATAAGATTCTATTTGACATACTGCCATAACCTCATCCTGAACACTGGAACTGACTATATTGCAAATATGCATAGAGGCCATTAAAATATTTACCAAAATAAATTGAATTCAATTGGATTAGATTTTTTCCTTTTATTAAAGATTTTATTTGAGTTTTACAATTTTTCCCCCAATCTTACTCCCCCCTCCCCCCACGGAAAGCAATTTGTCAGTCTTTACATTGTTTCCATGGCATACATTGGTCCAAATTGAGTGTGATGAGAGAGAAATTATATCCTTAAGGAAGAAACATAAAGTATAAGAGATAACAAGATCAGACAATAGATATCTGTTTTTTTTTTCTAAATTGAAGGGAATAGTCCTTGAACTCTGTTCAAACTCCATGGCTCTTTATCTGGATACAGATGGTATTCTACATTGCAGAGAGCCCAAAATTGTCCCTGATTGTTGCATTGATGGAACGAGTAAGTCTATCAAAGTTGAACATCACCCCCCTGCTGTTAGGGTGTACGGTGTTTTGCTGGTTCTGTTCATCTCACTCAGCATCAGTTCATGCAAGTCCCTCCAGGCTTCCCTGAATTCCCAGCCCTCCTGTTTTCTAATAGAACAATAGTGTTCCATGACATAAATATACCACAGTTTGCTAAGCCATTCCCAAATTGAAGGACCTTTACTTGATTTCCAATTCTTTGCCACCATAAACAGGGCTGCTATGAATATTTTTGTACAACTAATGTTTTTACCCTTTTTCATCATCTCTTCAGGGTATAAACCCAGTAGTGGTATTGCTTGGATCAAAGGGTATGCATATTTTTGTTGCCCTTTGGGCATAGTTCTAAATTTTTCTCCAGAAAGGTTGGATGAGTTCACAGCTCCACCAACAATGCAATAATGTCCCAGATTTCCCACAACCATTCCATCAATGATCATTAGCCTTTCTGGTCATATTGTCCAGTCTGAGAGGTGTGAGGTGGTACCTCAGAGAAGATTTAATTTGCATTTCTCTAATAATTAATGATTTAGAGCAATTTTTCATACGGCTATGGATTGCTTTGATCTCCTCATTGGTAAATTGCCTTTGCATATCCTTTGACCATTTGTCAATTGGGGAATGGCTTATTTTTTTTTAAATATGACTCAGGTCTCTGTATATTTTAGAAATGTGTCCTTTGTCTAGATTTTTAAAAATCAAAAACTTCTTAGGTAAAATGCAAGGTAGAACATAGAAGACCTCCATGGGTTCTTTATTTCAATATAAGATGCCTTTGGCATTTGAGAGGGGATGTGCTCTAGAAAAGAAATATTTTAATAGTGTAATTGCAAGAAAGAAAAAGACAGTTCCAATGAGAGAAGAAATTTGACCTTTTCACCAGTGATAAACAATTGGCTTATACACTTCCTTCTTATCTGCTTGCTTCTTTGCTTTTCTTTTAAAATAATCCACCTTCCAATGGTTTTGCAGGGATGTGCTGGTAAATGTTTAATAACTACTCTCTAGGAAAAAAAAGTAGGTGTTTATGGTGTACTTTTAAGTTTAATTTGCATTCTCCATCGCCTTCTTAAGTCTAGACAAGTTCGTAAAATAATAAATCATATCTGAGGCTTACTGGTTTATTTATTTATTTATTTTTTCAGTTCACTTGCAGCATTTTTATTTTTTCCTTACAAAATGACATGTCGGGCATTACAATTCTCAACTCTGAGGATGATTTACAAATTTTGCTATTCTATTGCTATGAGAAAACATTAAGGCAATGGACAATAATCTTAAATCAACTAGATGGAACAAATTTACATATTGTAAATGCAAAATTTTCTGCAACTCAAGGTTGAGTAACTTAGTCTCATGACATTGGGGGAAACAGTGGGTTCCAAAAAAAAACTGGTTCCTAAATCTTGGATTTAATCTGTATTCCTGCTTAGATGGTGGCAATATGTAGCACACATTTAATAAATTCTTGCCAACCTTAGGAGAGAAATTCTACAAGTCAGCTTTTTTAGATGCTGAAAATCTGACCTTTGGATGCCCTAGGCAGATCTGATATTTTAATGCTCTAAACTTTACAGCTGTTGAATGTCTATCAGTCAGATGCTATACTGCTAAATATCAGCTCACTTCTCTTTAGAAGTCACTTCTCTTAGCCTTACCTGTCAAAATAAAGTGATTTACATCAAGGTTAAGATCACAGATATGTATAAGGTGCTAAAATTGTGTTATGGGGTGCTTAGGGCTTGGTCAGACATTGAAGATGCCAAACTCATCCACTGCATTCCAGATCCTGCCCAGTGGTCTTGACTTCTGTCTTTCCACTGGATTCTGATGAGACTGGAAGAGAAAGGTAGATGACTTTACACAACTCTGCCTCACTGAAATTGAATTCATGCCCAAGTGAAGATGTAATTTTTGAGGTACATGGTCTTCTTTGAAAATAAAAGATTTGAGGGTGGCTAGGTGGCTCAGTGGATAGAGCACTAACCCCGGAGTCAGGAGTACCTGAGTTCAAATCCTGCCGCAGACACTTAACAATTACCTAGCTGTGTGGCTTTGGGCAAACCACTTAACCCCATTGCTTTGCAAGAAAAAACAGAAAAAGAAAATAAAAGATGTGGGGGCAGCTGGGTGGCACAGTGGATAGAGCACCGGCCCTAGAGTCAGGAAGAACTGAGTTCAAATCTGGCCTCAGACACGTAATAATTACCTAGCTGTGTGACCTTGGGCAATTCACTTAACCCCACTGACTTCATCAAAAAAAGAAAGAAAAGATGTGGCATAGTGGATAGAGCACTGGCTCTGGAATCAGGAGGGCTTGAATTCAAATTTGATCTCAGACACTTAATAATTACCTGTGTGACCTTGGGAAAGTCACTTAACCCCATTGCCTTACCAAAAAAAAAAGAAAAAAAGAAAAAAAAGGAAAGAAAAGATGTACAGTGGATAGAGCACTGTCCCTGGAATCAGGAGGACCTGAATTCAAAGTCGGCCTCAGACACTTAAATAATTACCTAGCTGTGTGATCTTGGTCAAGCCACTTTAACCCCATTGCCTTGCAAAAACACCCAAAAGAAAATAAAGGATGAACAACAACACTACCACCAAAGGAAAGTTGAATATGGGGCCAAATCAGCAGTAGTTCAACAATCTAAAAAAGTACTGAAATTTGTCTAATATTAGATTCAAACTTCCACAAGAATAAGATTCTTTTCAAAGAAGGGCTATTCCAGTTTCATGAGGCTAACTTGAGGCATATATTTGCTCAGGGAAGATTTTATTTTGTCAGTATTCATACAGCAAATGTTCTTCACCTGCTAGCAGTGCATTTTGAAGCATTTGTGATGGCTGGCTGGGCCAGGTTCATCATATTCCTGTTTGCTGGTCCTCATCTACTAGAATAGAGCCACCAATCCAAATGGAATACTTACATCGATCTTAATTTCCATCATGCTAGTGCCAAGGCTGACTCTTTTTGTCTGCATTCTGTCAGCAAAGCCAAAGTATGTGGTTGGACTGTCAGACAATATTGGATTGTCACTTAGATCCTTTTGAATATCACCATCATACTTCATGATAGAATTGGAAGTGATTCATGAATGAATGCTACAAGATTCTCTACTCAAGAAGAATGGCTGGAAGAGACCCTCTGGACACCTAAAACCTCTCCTTGCCAGTAATAATTACTGGCCATCAGGAAGCTCATAGCTCTTCTCCAGGGAAAAGGACAAAGCGACAGTGGCCATCTCCTACTCGAAGTCCAGGGCAACATTGCCCAGTTTTGCCTTTATATCCTGAACAATTTTACTTTTACTTCTGGTAGTGAATCTGTACCTTCTTTTTTGTCATTTTTATCTTCAACAGCTAGTGTCAGAGGATTAGATTTAAAGTAATTCACAGCTGAATAAGGCAAATGACTGAAAGTTTAATCCTTAGGGAGAGGTATTAGCATTTTTTAAAAAGGGGAGTTTTGACAAATCAAATACATTTCTGGTGAAGTACAAGGGAGAGATAAGCTTCTTATCTATTGAGCATGTCATTCCTTGTCCCCTATAAGCCCATCTTCTTTCATCCTTTAAATACTGTAGTCCCTTAATGAATAAAATACAGGATGTAGGAATTACTCTGTAACATGGAGTTACAAATCCCTTAAACTCCCCCATCTTTGCAAATGGCCATACTCAGGGAGAGAGAAGAGACCTGGCATATTTAAAATTTGAAGGATCTCTAGTTTTAACACAATGAAACTAATGACTTAACTGACAAAGCAAACAGATGTGAAATGGAGCTTCTCTATATTATTTTCCTGGGAATCTTATCTCATACTCCATTACTTAGATTCAATATAAAGTCGATGTAAATGAACAAGTGGGTTTTGGGGGGGGGGGGAGTGGGGGAAGAGATATAATTTTCCTATGGAATCCTACAGAGAAGAGAGAAAATTATTGCTTAAAGGTTCAGCTGCTTGGATAATCTTGAGGAAATTAGGTCTGAGCAACAAGGTTTAGTTTGTCTGTTGGGGAAAGGAGCAGCTTTTTTGAAGGAAGGACAATTTAATAGATCTTTCTGAAACTGGAGAGGCCCATGTATCTTAAAACCCTACTTTACTGAGTCACTTGCCTTTGTGTGTAAAAAAAGTCATTCTCTGAGCTGATTTCTGTTTATTTTATAATGTGATTCAAAGAGATATTTTGAGGGGAGTTTTGAAGTAGATGGGAATGTTAGAACAAAGCAAAGTTCTCATATCCTTCAGTCAAAGGTCAAGTCTATCAGTAGCCCTTGTATTTCCAGCCTTAGTGGGATAAAAAGACCCAATCTGTGACAATATTAATTTATAATAATCATTGATTATGATAGTCACAAAATATATAATACACTAATATATAATATATCATTAATATATACCATTCATATATATATAACATAGCAATTTATTATATTATTTTAATAATCATTATTATATAGAGAGGAAAAGAACCAAAATGCAAAAAGAATTGAAACCTCTTCCTTGGATCTCTCTCAGCACTCTCTGGTTTTTTTTGGTATGCATTTGTCTTATTGATATTTTCACTATTGGTGCATAGATCCTCTCCCTCCTACTTGACTATAAATTCTTTTTTTTTAAATTCCTCAGTTGGCATCTTTAATGGAACACAGCTCAGATAAAATTCTGGATTACTTAAAAGTTGGGGTTTCATTGTGGGGGAGGGCTTGGAGAGGAATTTGAATAAATTGCTCTATTTTGTGTATTGTCAACCTGAAGAAACAAGGGCCACATTTTAAGACTGATTCTATTTAGCACCCCCAATTTCTCCCAGCTGGCATGGCATGGTGTTTTCTGCTTTATTTACAGTATCTGCAAACTAGAAGGCTTCGACTTTCCAAGGTATCCCTGCAACTGAAGTTATGTGCTCACACAGTAAGGGCACTTCCAAAGTCATGATCAACCAAGGCAGCTGACATGCTTAGATGCTTATCCCTGTCATTCCATGTGGTTCCTCCCCTTCCTGTCTTTCTACATGATTCCCTTCCAATTGCTGACTCTATGGAGACAATTTCACAGCACCATGAATGGCTTTTACAATGTCAAAACTCATTTTTAAAGTGTATTTACGAGAAGGGAAAATAAGCTGTGTTAATTTTTTACCTTTAAACTGTGGAGCCTTTTCATCTAAAAAACAGACAAACATGAAAACAAATCCAACGACCCTTTTTTACCTTTAGTGGCCATGGAAAAATTTAACACATTCATAGAATATATTTTACTTGGGGGGTATAGTCTGTTAATATGCTTTTCAAGAGGGAAACATTTTCTGAAATTAATGATGAGGGTTGCACCATCTTCCTTTGCTTTGGTTCTTGGATGATTTTCTTTAAATGATAGCATCGTGTTCATCAATGGCTCTTGAATAATACGTTTTGCATCCAATGTAAAGGATAGATAAAACTCCCAGAGTCAGTATAATGCTACCAACAAAGCTGCCGATATCAAATCTTGATCCTTTGTTCATTTGGGCATTGATGTTGGCTGTGGCTGTGGCCGGCGTAGCAATGGTTATCATTGTCCTGTTGCTGGTCGGGGCAGCTGATGACTTGGAGGCACTGTGGGCTGTTGTGCTTTGAGAGACACTTTTTGAAGTGGATGCCTGAGGTTTCAGGGCGCTGTTCGGAACAAGTGTTGAGACTTTGGTTGTTACCAGAGGTTTTTTCGGTAGTTTTGTTGGTAGAGGCTGATGTGTTAGCAGAAGGTGGCTTGGTGGTGACAGATGTAAGGTTTGATTGGATTTCCGTGTCACTAGTTCCTGGAATTTTACTTGTGGTCTGGGTGGAATTTTCCTCCGGGCCGAGGCCGCGCGCGGCTCCCCAGAGGAGCAGCACCTGCAGCGGCAGCACCAGCGAGGGCTCCCGGGGGGCCGGGCCCAGGAGCCTCATGGCTGCGCGGAGGCCGGCTGCGCGGGGCGGCGCGGGGTCCGCGGCCAAGGCCAGTCCTCGCGGCGAGGCCCCGCCGTGCGCCCGCTGCTGGCGCCGGGTGACCAAGTGCGGGCCGGAGCCGCGGAGCCGGGGGGACGCGCCCTTGACTATAAATTCTTTGAGAAACTTTTTAGGGAATGGTTCTTACTCATTTTTTTGCGGTTCCCTTAGCATTTTGCACACAGTGAGCAATTAATAAATAGTTGTTGACTTTTCTAAGAAGGAATTTGATAGATTCCTAGGGTTATAGTCCTTGAGCTATGAGGGACTTCAAAAAATATCTAATCCAAATCCCCTTTTACTGATGAGAAAATTGAGGAACGGGGAGAGAAATAACCAAGGTTATACAGTATCAGAAGTGGAATTTGAACTCAGGACTTTTGAGTGTTGAGCCAGAGCTCTTTTCATGACGCCAGGTCTTTTAGTCTATTCCCTGGGTTTCAAGTCAACTGCTTTGGGTTCTAATCCCACCCATCTCCTCCATTTACTATCTGTAGGACCTTGGGTAAGTTGTTTGACCTCTCTAGTGTTGGGTTAGATCATCTCTAAGTTGCTTTCCAAATTCGTATCTAAGAGTCTGTGATTCTTACCTTCAAGCTCCTGCATGCCTCTTGATGGATAAAAGCTTATACCATATTACCACAGGGTTTTAAGATTTACTTGTTTGGGTCCCTACGCATAAATCACAGAAAAATCTAGTTATCTCTTCCACATCCCTTCCCAGTACAAGAAACTAAATGGAAATTATTTGGGAATTTTACAAAAGACTCAGAAGTCACAGAGCCTATGATTAAATACTTAACTCAAATTTTACAATGACGTTTGCCCTTCATTCTTAAAGAATAACATTAGGAAGGAGATGCCATAACAAACACGTGAATTGGATTTGAGTGAGGGGATGCTGTGCAAAGTCTTCAGGCTCACTTTTCCTCCCCAGAACCATCTGGGTCCAGGGGTCAGATATAGATCAGGGCAACCAGAGATGACCCTGGACGTGAGGCAGTCAGGGTTAATGACTTGCCCAACTAGTCACATAGCTAGAAGGTGTCAAGTATCTGAGATCATATTTGAACTCAGATCCTCCTGACTCCAGAGCTCAATCCACTGCACCACCCAGCTGCTCCAAACACCCAGTAACAGAAAAAAAATATAGTTAGACTTTTCTGGTATAAAGGGAGGGGCAACAAGTTTTATGATTTTCCAGATCGTGAGGACATCCTGCTCTAACTCCCACAATGTGGAAGTTTTAACTATTCTACTACTAAATGTTAGAGGTAGTATTTGAACCCAGGTCTCCCTGGCTCTGAGTCTAGTCTCTCTCTCTCTCTCTCCCTCCCTCCTCCCCCGAAGAACTTATCTATTTTAAAAGAATGTTCAGATAAAGCAAGACCTCTTCTCTGATCAACCCAATCCAATATCCCGCCGGCTCTCCTTGCTTATCCAATGTGTGCTTCATTTAAACATTCTTCGTTCTTGCTGTGTTTTCAAGAGAGATGGAGACCAGCTGGTCAGCAGTCTTTGTAGGAGTCCTGTTATTAGACATTGGCTCAGATGTGTCTTTTCTGAGCCAAATAATCTCCGGCCCCTTAACCTTTCCCTGTGGATCTCATGCTCAGACCCTTTAATCATTGTAGCTCTCCTCTGAATCCTCTCCAAGCTTTCCACACCACTCGGTTTGGGAGCACAGCTCAGGACCAAATGCTTTTTTAAGGGCCAGAGCACAAAGGAAAATGATATCATGGTTCTCGCCTGGTAAACTTCCATTTATGAGTCTCAGAACTCAACTCATTTTTAAAATTATGGCATGATTCTGATGACTTGTGGTCAGCCCATCCTCCATTCTGCTACTTGGCTATGTCTCCATTGTATCCTTACATAGACTATCCTTTCTCCATTATAGAATAACCTGGGAGGCTAAGGGGTGACTAGGGTTTTGGAAAGCACACCAATATTGGCATATTGGCCCCTCTTTTCTCACCTACAGTCTTGGAGACATTCATTTTGGTGCCTTGGTCAGGGCAACCATTCTCAGGGTCCTAAGGATGAGGTGTCCTTCTCTTGGTGTGCCACTGTCCCTAAGACCTACCATCTCCTGTTTCCATAACTCTACCTCATTCCAAGTGTTGTTCTCTAGCAGTTCCTACCCTGTTTCTCCTACTGGAAGTCTCTCTCTAATAGTAGTATCCTGAGTTTTCCATCCCTGGGAAAATCCTGGGGCTTCTGGTTCCTTGTCACTCCCTGTCATGGAGTGGTATCCTTTGAGCCCTTCCCCTAGGAGTATGTCTTGTGTCTGGAGGTATGAAGTCTCATACCCTCCAGTCTTCCTTCCACTTCTATTTCAACTAAATTTGACTCAAGTAACAAAATTCCTAGTTATGAACCTGCTTCTATATCTGTGAAGTTTATTTTATCTTCCTACATGATCTATTTTAAATATAAAATTTCTTTTATCTTCTCTATCTGATCCTTTAACCTTAATCAATCCATCAACACATATTAAGGTGCTGTAATAGGTATTAGGGACATAAAGACTGAAAGAGAGAGAGAGAGACAGTGATACAAAGAGACAGAGAGAGAAAAAAAGAGAGGGGAAGAAAGAGAGTAGAGAGAAAGAGATGCCCTTAAGATACATTTTTCTCAAAGGACTTTTCTTTGGTACCTCTCCCCCAGTATAGAGTAATCTGAATGAATGAATGGAAAAAAAAAACCACTTAAGTGCTTACTATTTTCAGTTTTTTTTAAAGTGATAGCTGTTTTTTAATTCCATAACATAAATAGTAGTAAATAAAAATGTTGATAACATTAGACCCCAGAGCTGGCTCTTGAGGACCCCAAGCCTATCTGCAATGTTTCTTTGTAAAAAGAATAACACTTTTTGGATTGTCATAACTGTTTGAACAAAAGCATCTCACTCTCCCCCCACCCCCACCTACCTCTCACTAGAAATTCTAATACTTAGAATGGGAAAATTATAGCAAGAGCCTTAAAGATCATCAAATCTAACCACTACATTTCACAGACGATAAAACTAAAGCCTAGAAAAGGGAAGTGACTTGCCCAAGGTCACATAGTCAACAATAACACCATTCATACATCAACAACAACATGGTACAACTGAAACCAGAACTCACTTTGTCTGTCTCCAAAATCCAGGAAGCTCTCCATTTCTATTCTGATCATTTTGATCTAATCCTCTTGATCTTGTGCATTCTCCCACTTTCCACTTCTGCTCCAGAATTCCATTTCTTCCCTGTACGGTATTCAGTCAGCACAGCTAAATGATGTACAGCCTCTACATTGCCTATGAAAATGAGAGTGGAAATATCCTTCACCAATTAAAATTTGGTTTGTTGGTGTTTTTTCAGTCATGTCTGACTCTTTGTGAACCCATTTGGAGTTTTCTTGGAAAAGATATTGGAATTATCTTTTGTTATTTTCTTCTCCAGCTTTTTCTGAGATGAGGAAACTGAGGCAAACAAGATTAAGTGACTTGCCCAGCATCACATAGTTATTAAGTGTCTGAGACCAGATTTGAATTAAAAAAATAAGTCTTCATAAATCCAGGCCTGATGCTCTATCCACTGCATCACTGAGCTGCCCAAGAGCTACTTTAAAAAAATTATTTACTTTCATTGATATGCACACATATATTTTTAAGCTCCACTCCCCAGCCCTCAGTAGTGAACAGTCAGGTTAGTATTGTATATACATATTTTGATAAACATGTTTAAAGATTAATCATTTTTGGCATGAAGAATTAGGATTAAGGGAAAAAGATATATAAGAGATAATTTTTATAAAGTGTTCATCAGATTCTGAAGGGTTGTTGTTGTTGTGTGTGTGTGTGTGTGTGTGTGTGTGTGTTTTGTTTTGTTTTGTTTTGTTTTTCTTCCTTTGGATGGGGATAATATAGTCCACAACCAGTCTAATACAGTTGTCCTCGCTCTCTGGATTGCTGAGAGGAGCTGCTTCCATCAAGGTTGATCATCTCACAATGTTGTTGTTGGTGTGTATATTGTTCTCTTGGTTCTGCCCCCTTTGCTCAGCATCAGAACCTGTAAGTCATTCCATGCTTCTATAGAGATCGATCACTTATTGTTTCTTATTGAATAAAAGTATTCTCTAGGCGGCCCGCCGCTAGCCATGATGGCCGCGGGCCGCCTCGGGCTGGCCCGGGGCTTGCTGGCGGGGCCCTGGCGGCGGGCGCTCTGCGGACGCGCAACCTACGCCGCCAGGAGCCTCTGCCCCGGCCAGCGGCGGGCGCCCCAGGAACCTGTCGGCCGCCCCCTGCAGCCCTACCTGCGCCTTATGAGGCTGGACAAACCCATCGGAACCCGGCTGTTGTATTTGCCATGTACCTGGAGCATTGGCTTGGCAGCAGAGCCAAGCTGTTTTCCAGACTGGTATATGTTGTCCCTTTTTGGGACTGGAGCAATTCTGATGCGCGGAGCCGGCTGTACAATTAATGACATGTGGGATCAGGATTATGATAAAAAGGTTACAAGGACAGCAAATCGACCAATAGCTGCGGGAGATATTTCAACTTTTCAGTCTTTGGTTTTCCTTGGAGGACAGCCGAGCTTGGCACTGTGTGTGCTCCTGTGTCTGAATTATTACAGTATGGCACTGGGAGCTGCATCCTTGTCTCTGGTGGTCATCTATTCTCTGATGAAAAGAATTACTTATTGGCTGCAGTTAGCCTTGGGGCTGACTTTTAACTGAGGAGCGTTACTTGGATGGTCCGCCATTTCAAAGGTTCTTGCGACGTGTCTGTCTGCCTGCCCCTCTATCTCTCGGGAGTCATGTGGACTTTGATATACGACACCATCTATGCCCATCAGGACAAACGAGATGATGCTTTGATTGGTCTCAAATCCACTGCCCTACGGTTCAAGGAAGACACCAAGTGGTAGCTCAGTGGCTTCAGCACCATCATGCTGGGCGGTCTGACTCTGGCCGGCCTGAATTGTGACCAGACCACCCCCTACTATGCCGCCGTGGCCTCCATCGGGGCTCACCTGGCCCGCCAGATTTATACTCTGGACATCCATAAACCTGAGGATTGTTGGGACAAGTTTACCTCCAACCGAACCATAGGAATTATGCTTTTTATAGGGATTGTTCTTGGAAACTTATGGAAAGAAACCAAAGGAGTCAGAGAAACATGGAGACCAAGATTTAGGAAACTAACAAATGAAGTTTAGGAACGTTTCAAACTAAGGGCTACAAAGCTTTCTCTTGTTTTGTTATAAGAAAAATAGTTTGAAGTCAGTCAAAGGGAGACATTAGATGACTCTGAGGTATAGTCACCCAAGAATTTCCAGGTTAAACAATTTTGCCAGCAAAATTCACCCCATCTCAGGAAGCGGTGGGTTCACAACTCTGGTTGAATGGGTATAGCTGAGTGTAGCTCTGGATTTTTAAATGAACTTCCCATCCTATGCATGAAATTCTCAAAAATTATTGGAATTGTACGAGCTTCAGCACCTTTTTAGAACTGTGATGAGTATCTTATCTAAGAGGAATGTATTTTGGGAAATGTACTCTTTATAGAAAAAAACTCAAATAAAAGCTGCTATGTAAAGCAAAAAAAAAAGTATTCTCTAGTCTTCATTGTTTAGCCATTCCCCAATTGATGGGCATCCCCTCAACTTCCAATTCTTTGCCATTACAAAAAAAGAGCTGCTATGAATGTTTTGAAGCATGAGGGAACCTTTCCCATTTTTTATAATTTTATAATTTCTTCTAGGTATAAACCTAGAATTGGAATTGCTGGGTCAAAGGGTATGAACAATTTTATTGCTTTTTGGGCATAGTTCCTTATTGAAGAACTACTTATTTCATGCTAAGAAGAAAGGTAGAAGTATAGAATAGTAGATAGAGAATTGACCTCAGAGCCAAAAAAGGACTAGATTCAAATTCTGTCTCTGAGATATGTTGGCTACCTTGACCAAGAGCAAATTACTCAATCTTTCAGTGTTCAAGGGATTATTGAAGACCATAAATTACCTATGTACTAAGACCATAAGTTGCCACTGTACTAAACTCTAGGGTATATAAAAAGAGGCAAAAGACAGATCCTTCCCTCAAGGAACTTACAATCTAATGCATGCAAGCAAATATATACAAAGCAAGTTGTATATAGGGTAAATAAGAAATAATGTAAAGAGAAAGAGAAAGCAATAAAATTAAGAAGGCTAGGGGAAGGCTTCTGTAGAAGGTGGGACTTTAAGGCAGGATTTGAATCCAGTCTCCTGACTCCAATCCCAGCACAATGTCCATTGCACCAGGTTGTGTGAAAAATGGAGCTAATTTTAGTTGGCAGACCACATGCTTTTTATTTAGAAGAATTGGCCTCCATCCAACAAAAAAACAGAACATAACTGCCTAACTTAGTTTTCCCTAAAGATAATAGAGGCAGTGAGAAAGGATTTGCAAAATAGCCAAAGAAATATTCAATTTGCCTAGAGCTAAATCCTTTTCTTCTCTCTAGACATGAGAGAGTTAGACTAGATGCTAGTCTCCAATTCTCTGAAATTTATCTCTTCCTTCAGTCTCAGATTTCAGATTTTAGGCCTTGATGCAGTTCTCATTTATTAGTATTTGAAACTTGCTTAGTGTTTGCCCCTTATCACTAATGTTAAGAGAAGTCAAATACTCAATCCCAAAGAGTGAGGGAAAAAAAAGAGAATAAACTGATTTGTTGGAATCTTTTAGAGTCTTCCAAGTAATTTTTGTCAAGTCTCACCTAAAGGTTGAGCCTAAGGCAAGGGAGGCAAGGGCTTCAAGATGTGAGCTAATGTTATAATCGTCAAAAAAAGACAAAGTTGTAAAAGTAATGAACTGTGATCTTTAAAGTGCTTTCCAATTCTAAATCCCATGATCCTTGGATCCTTGGTTACCATCTTCCTTCTTGTTCATTTCCAGAGAGAGCCCCCACACCGTTAAAGCATTATTATGAGGCTCAGGTAAAATGAGGTAACAGGCTTGACAATGATTTATAGTTCTTGGCTCATGATAATATGAAAAGAGAGAATTTTTATTTTGTACTTTTTATTGCATAGATAATATTATGAGATTGTGTTATAGAATCCCAGGTTGAGAGACTTTTGAGCTGGAAGGTACTGTAGAGGTCATATAGCCCAATTCTTCTCACTGAACAGAGCAGGTAATTGAGGCTCAGAGAAGTACAGTCACTTGCTTGAGGTCCCAAAAGTACATATGGAAGAATCAGGATCTGAACTCAAGTCTTCTGGCTAAAATCCAGTATTCTTTTTTCTATATCAGGTTGCTTCCATAGAATACGTGGTCTAGTGGTTCTCAAACTTCTTTGTCTTAATACTCCTTTACACTATTAAAATTATTGAGGGATTTTGTTTATTTGAAATATACATAACCATATATGTATATCTAAACAAACATATCTTTATCTATATATATACACATTCATATATTGCTGTTCATTTGTTTCAATTGTGCCTGACTTTTCATGACCCCATTTGGGGTTTTCTTGGTAAATATACAGGATTAGTTTTCCATTTCCTTCTTTATTTAATTTTACAGATGAGGCAAGTGGGGTAAATATGGTTAAATGACTTCCCTGGGTGCCCACAGGTCACACAAAAACCCAGTGCTCTATCTCCCTGTACAACTTAGTTACCTCACACATATACACCTATATTTGGGGTATATTGGTGTTAAAGGAGGGCTAGTACTAATGGGGGAGACAACATGCAAGCATACACACACACACAAACACACATACACAAATCAAGTTGTATATAGGGAGAGAGAGAGAGAAAGCACAGAAATTAAGAAGGATTGGGGAAGTCTTCCTGAAGAATGTGGGACTTTAAGTGTCAAAAGCAGGATTTACCTAGCCCTTTTCAGGGCTATTCATCCAACTGGCACTCAACTCTCACCTGTGGCTCTGAGAAGCTGCAACATATGTAGTAGTCATGTCATGCCAGACAGGCTAAACCAGACTGAGGATAACTTACTGGTCGTATACCCTTCAATGTGGGGCGTTTGCACTAAGCATGTGAAGACTTCTCCCAGTGGAATGGCCAGATGAGAACAATTTGTTCCAATGGATATAAAGGCAATAGAAGCAGGCACTGTTAGTTCTTAGAGCATAGTGAGACATCAAAGATGCCAGGGTCATGCACTGAATCTTAGACTCTCACTACTTGTTTTGCCACTTGACTTCAATGACTCTGGAGGAAGCAGTGAGGCTGACCACTTAAATCCAATTTACACACAAGTCAAGATATCACCTGGTAGCATTGTTGTTCCTCTTTGAAAATGAAGAACAAACAATAAACATGTATATATCAATATTTGTTAAATCAGAATTAAGTCATTTTACTAGCAACTACATGGAACAGTGCATAGAGTGAGGTCAGGAAGACCTGAGTTCAAATCTGCTCTCAGATGCTTACTAGCTATGTGACTTTGAGTAAATCACTTCATTTCTCTTTTTGTCAGTTTTTGCATTTATAAAATGAGGAAAATATCAAATAATATATAGCAATATATTTTAATATATTAATATAATAAAGGCATATTATATTAGGATATATTATACATAATAATCAATGCATGCATTTAATATTAAATAAAAATAAACATAACCTACTTCTCAGGTTTGTTGTGAATATAAGAATTATAATAAAGTGTTTAGCACGATACTTGTCTGTAGGTGCTATAGACACTATATAGCATATAATTTATGGGCATATAGATTTATGGCTATCCAGGGTGCTATTCTTTTTTTGTGAGATTGTCAAGGCAAAGACTGAAGTTTTCATCCCTTGTAGTTCATTTTTATATACTGATTAGGGGTCTCTAGGAGATCATCAGACCAAATGGATTTTCTTGTATCTTTCTCAAGTTTGTCTTTTCAAATTGGACTAAGATAAAAATAATATTGTAGGTATTATATAAGTGGTAACTGCTATTATAATTATTATTTGTAGTAGTAGCAGCAGCAGTAATAATAATAATAGTAGTAGTGGTAGTAATAGTAATAGTGACATTAGAGGTAGCAGTAGCAGTAGTAGTAGTAGTAGTAGTAGTAGTAGTAGTAGTAGTAGTAGTAGTAGTAGTAGTAGAGAATAGTTTTGACCTCATTAACCCCCTGAAAGATTCTGTGCGACTGCCAAAGGTTCTTGAATCACACTTTGAGGACAAAGTGTAGGAATAAGACAAGAAATGACCAAGATAATCATGGGTCAGAGGTAGAATTCATCAGTGTCATCCACAAGAAGTTGCAAGAATATTCTGCCACCCAGATTTTGGTATCTTTGCTATTCTGAATCAGAGACATACAATATATAGCATCCCCCCACCCTTATTTATACTCACTTTGGGGGCTTTGTGTGAAATTTTTAATAATCATATGCATAAGTTTGTGCCCACCAAGAAGGAAAGTGAACTAGTAAGAAGGAGCTATGGTCAAGTATTCTCTTGTTGGGCTCACCACCAGAGGGAAGAACTGGAGAGATAAATATCTTGGGTGATATAGAAAGGACATTAGACATACCTCAAGGAGTTAATAACCAAGGGAGGAGGCAGTTTTATAACAATGATAACAAAAATTTCTATATCACTTTGATTGAGAATTGCAAATTTCTAGAAGATATGTTTTCTTTCTTCCTAGAGGCATCTGGGTAGAAGAGTGATTAGACCACAGGGTCTAGTATAAGCCCTGAATTCAAATATGGTCTCAGATACTTCATTTGTTATGTGACTCACTGCATGGCATTTAACCACTATCCACCTCAGCTCATATGTAAAATATGTACCTACCCCCTAGGATTGTTACCTACTGGTATACAGTAGGCATTTAATAAATGTTTGTTTCCTTATTCTTGCTCCCCTCTTCAAAATATCCTCAATACACATACCCATCAACTAATTAATCTGCAAATGAGTAGGAATTTAGTCTTTTTATTAGAATCCCTAGGGCCTGGTACACATTAGGTACAAATAAATGCTTATTGAGTGATGGATTTCTGGTTGAAGCTTTTGTCTATCCAAGTTAGTATTCTTTTTGTGAGATTATCATGAAAAAGGTTACCTTGATTGAATTGTAGTTCATTTTTTAACACATTGATAAAGGGACCCTGTGGATTAAGCAGACCAAATCAGCTTTCTTCTTTCACTCTGAATTCTTCCTTTTCAAATTGAACTAAAGCAAACAATACTGGGAGTGCTATCAATTTTTGGAACTGCAGCAACTATTTGTGGGATTGTTTATTTTTCTGAAAACAAACTTCTTTTCTTGAGAGAATGGTGATTAATTCTGTGTCTTGACCACTCATAAAATTAGACATTTCCAGGGCTGGTGAATTTTTGCTCAAGAATGGTAATCCTGGACCATTTCCCAAAGCTCTTCCAACAGACCTGTACAGCATGTAGCCACTGGACAATCAACCACTTGGATGCCATAAAATGCAAGGATCAGGTATCCTGGCCTTATGTAGCTGAATCAAGATGTCTTTTGGGTCAGTCTTCCTGACCTATGTTTTTCGTGGCTGCTTCTATCTAGTACATTGTCTTTTTTTAAAAAAAAAGACTTTATTTATTTTGAGTTTTACAATTTTCCTTCTAATCTTACTTCCCTCTCCGTATCCCCCACAGAAGGCAATTTGTCAGTCTCTACATTGTTTCCATATTGTACATTGATCCAAATTGAATGTGATGAGAGAGAAATCCTATCCTTAAGGAAGAAACATAAAGTATAAGAGATAGAAAGATCAGGCAATAAGATACCAGTTTTTTCTAAATTAAAATTAATAGTCCTTGGTCTTTGTTCAAATTCTACAGTTGTTTCTCTGGATACAGATGGTATTCTCCATTGCAGACAGCCCCAAATTGTCCCTGATTGTGGCACTAATGGAATGAGTGAGTTCATTAAGGATGATTATCACCCCCATGTTGCTGTTAGGGTGTATAGTGTTTTTCTGGTTCTGCTCATCTCACTCAGCATCAGTTCATGCAAATCCCTCCAGGCTTCCCTGATTCCATCCCTCCTAGTTTCTAATAGAACAATAGTGTTCCATGACATACATATACCACAATTTGCTAAGCCATTCCCCAATTGAAGGACATTTACTTGATTTTCAGTTCTTTGCCACCACAAACAGGGCTGCTATGAATATTTTTGTACAGGTGATGTTTTTACCCTTTTTCATAATCTCTTCAGGATATAGACCCAGTAGTGGTATTGCTGGATCAAAGGGTATGCACATTTTTGTTGCCCTTTGGGCGTAGTTCCAAACTTCTCTCCAGAAAGTTTGGATGAGTTCACAGCTCCACCAACAATTATCTAGTACAATGTCAAGAGTGTGACTCTGAGATATCGGGATTTAATCCCTTTTCTGAATCTGTTGATATACCTGTGGGCAAGTCAATTCATTTTCCTATCACCACCAGCATTGAATGGAAAATTGCTGTTTGACTTTTAAAGCTCTTTAGAACTTTCCATCTTCCCATGATTTCAATTCCCTCCACTAACTATAATCCAACAACACTGACATTCTTCACACACATCACTCCATCTCCCAGTGCCTTTTCATTAGGTGTCTCTCGTGCCTGAAATGCTTCTCTTCCTCCTCATTTCTGTATCCTGATTTCCCTGGTTTTCTTCAGAACTAAGCTCAAGTTCAATTTCTACAAAATATTTTTCCCACTCTTTCCCAAAGTTAGTGCCTTTCCTCTGAGATCATCACCTGCTTTGTTCCTTAGTCAAGTCCTTGTTCTCAAGGAGACGATATTCAACTCTGTACAAATAAGATATTAATGTTGTTGTTCATTTGTTATGGTCTTCATGATGCTATTTGGGGATTTTCTTGGCAAAGATACTGGAATGGTTTGCCATTTCTCCCCCCATCTCTTTTACATTTAAAGAACTGAGGCAATGGGTGAAGAAACTTGTCTAGGGTCACACAGTTATTTGAATCAAGCAAAGTCTTCTTGACTCCAGGTCTGGGACTCTATTCATTGTGTCACCTAATTATCTACCTCCTATTGACCTTTAATATAGCTTGCTTGTGCAGCAAGTTTCCTCATTTTCCTCATCTATAAAATGAGCTGGAGAAGAAAAAAAAACCAAATGGTGTCACAAGAGCTGATGGGAGTGAAACATCTGAATAGCAACTCCAGTATCTTGTTTGTACAGAATTGATGAAATACTGTCTTCTATTTGAATGTGATCACATAAATAAGAGGACAAGAACAGTGTTTTTGACTTCCTTAGAATCTCCATCATTTATTATCGCATCTGGAACATAGTATGCTCTTAATAAATGCTTGCAGACTCTTGCAGACCCTGCTTTCAGTTTTCTCATCTGAAAAATGAAGAGGTTGAAGTCAATGACTTCTGGGATCTCTTCCAGTTCTAGAGTTATGATCTATGGCCATAATCTCCCTGTCCCTGCTGTCTTCCTAGAGTATCCAGTATTAATTTGCTGCTTGATTTGTTTTGGTTTCAGGATAAAGATGAACTGAATTTAGAACATCTTTAAAAGACCCAAATGCATGAATTTCCTCTTATTAGTTCTCAACTATGATTTACAAAATTAATCTGATGAAAGTCATGAGTCATTTCAAAGGAAAGATGCCTTTAAAGTATTAAGAGCTTCCCAAAGTAAGCTTTTAATGTAATTTTTTTGCCCAATTACATATAAAACCATTTTAAAACAATTTTTAAAGCTTTTGAGGTACAAATTCTCTCTCTCTCTTTGGGATGATAATTGATCTAATAGAGGTCATTCATGTATAATCATGTAAAGCATTTCCATATTAGTCATTTTGTACAGGATTTTAATAAAAATAGAGTAAAAGAAAGAAAACAAAAAGAAATAGCATGCCTTGATCTGAATTCAGACAGTATCAGTTCTTTCTCTGAAGGCAAATAGCATGCTTCTTAAGTCCTTTGGAATTGTCTTGGATCATTATATTGATGAGAATAACTGAGTCATTCACAGTTCATCATTCAGTATTATATTACTGTGTTCAATGTTCTCCTGGTTCTGTTCACTTCACTTTGCATCAGTTCATGTATCTCTTAATATAATAAACTTAACCAACATTTCTCAAGGGCCTAAATCCAGGACAATGTGCTAGGAGATGGGGATTGGAGCAGAATTGTAACTAAAACATTTTTGCACTTAGAGCAAATAAGATGTGTTTCACCTAGATTAGGGCTCAAGGTAGCCCAGGAATGGTTGGAAGGGGGAATTAGCCAGGCTCTGGCAATCACAGGTTTCTAGGCTATTTGAAGGGTTGACCTGCACTCAAGAGTGGGAGGAAGAAGTTGGGAAGTCACCTCAACCTACAGTGTGCTCCTAAAGTCAGCACCCAATGTAAGGCTTTCTTTTACTCTATTTTAATTAAAATCCTGTACAAATGTCTTGAAACAAAAAAAACTCAAGATGGTGCTATATGAGCCCTAAAAATTTCCTCACCTCAAGCACTAAACATCATATCTCAGAATAAGGTCATTATTGGAATGGGAAGGGAAGAACTAGAGAATAAGTGAGCCCAGACTCATGGTTTTGTCATCATTTTCTAAAAGCCCTAAAACTCCAGCAGCCCCAAAAGAGTTACAATTACTCAGTGAAGCTACAAAGACAAAAAACAAATAAAATATTATGATTGTAGCTGAGAAAGGAGGAAAAACAAAGTGACAGCCAGATATTTATGGAACATGCAATCCCAAGCTTCAGTTCTGTATACCCCAAGGAAGAGAGAAAGTCATAAGGTTTGGAGTAATGGTTCTGGACCCATTAGATGAAGATTCCAAATCTATCAGTGCCCATGGGAAGTTATAGATTTTGGAACATTGTGGAAGGGGTGACCGCAGGAAAGTATCAATAGTTTTGTTCAAAAGACCTGGAGGAGCTGGGCAGTTGGACTCTAATTGACACATTGGAAAGAAGTCCAGGCTGTGCCATATTTTCACAGTTCTGCTTTCCTCAGGTAAACCTAGATAAACACCCCAGTGGATGCCAGGGATGCTAGGGAAGTGGCTTTCATGCCACTGAAGCTCATTAAGTTTGAAATAATCTTCAAGTTCATGCATCCTCCTTGAGATATAGACCATATTTTCTTCTTCATGCCCACTCTGTTTCTGTCTTACTATCTTGCAAATGTGTGTTGAATGTTTAAATGAATGACATAAGATAATAACTGAGATTTATATAGTGCTTTATGGACACTGTGGTGTAACTCAGGAAAATTTGGATTCTTTCTCTCTCACCCATACAAGTAGCAAAGAACACCCCTATGCAACACTGTAAGACAATAAGGTGCTGATCTTTATTAGGCAAGGGAGTTACTTTATCAGGAATTCCCTAAACTAATGAATTAGCAAGCAGAATCCAAAATTTAAATCAAGGTTTTATGTGTGGATACACACACACACACACACACATATAAACACAGACATATATTTCTATATGTTTATGTTTCTCTTAAGATTTATAAAGTACTTTATATACATTAGCTAACTTGATCTTAACAGCATTTCTGTAAAGTAGGTTCCATAAGTCTTATAATTCCATTATAAAGATGAGACTTAGGCTGAATTACCCTCAACCATACAGTCATAAGTTTCAAAGAATCGATTTGAACCCATCTTTTTTTTTGCTTTTAGCTGGTATGATTTATTTATTTTAAAATTCAGTTTATTTTTAATTTATGAGATAAAATTAATATTTCCATAATATAACAGAATAAAAAAGATGATAGCAAATGAATGCAAATCTATTATGTATAACTTGCTATTTCTTTTAAATATATAATAAAGTTATGCTTTCATAATTCTCTTTTTTCTTCTTCCCTTAAACCCTCATCCCTTGTCTTAGAGATGGTTACCATTAGATACAACTATGTATGTATGTGTATATATATATATATATATATACTTATATATATATATATATACTTATAATATATATTTAAAATCATTCTATACATAGCTCTTTTGACATTTTTTAGGAGATGAATGGTATTTTAATTTAAAAATATTATTGGGGGAACAAGAAAACCTTGGAGAGCCTTATAATGTACTTTAATTCAACACTTGCCAACCCACTGCGTTCTTTAATTATAGTTCTGGATTTTAATACAAGTACAATGTTTATATGAAAATAATAGTTAACATTGATATAGCACCTATAATGTACCAGTGCTGTGCCAAGTACTTTATAATTATTATTTCATTTGATCCTCACAACAGCCCAATTAGGTGATTCTTATTTTCATCTCCATTTTTCAGATGAGGAGACTGAAGCAAACCTAGGATAAATGACAATCCCAAGGTCATAGAGCTGTAAGCATATGGGACCACATTTGAATGCAGGTCTTCTTGACCCCAGGGCTGGTATCTGTCCACTGTACCACCTAAAGAGTTAGGAGAGTAATAGTAATAAATGGTATTAAATTAAATATAAATGCATATATTATTTTATTTTATAATGGGAAAAATTTTCTACTTTTTCTTTTTAAAAAATTAGTTATCTATTTTTGTTTCACTATAACTTTTAGATACATTCCATTTCTTTCTCTCTCCAAACACAGTCATCTGTACTAATCTTTGTACCAAGAATTAAAAAAGAGAGAGAAAAAAGACAGTTCAGTAAAGAAATGATCAACCAAGTTGATATTGTATGGAATATGCAACCCTAGCCCCTGTCTGTAAAGAAAATGTGGAACCACATTGACTCCTTTTTTTCATTATACAGCATTCATTTTTGTTGAAAAATAAGAATAATGAAAACATTTTAAAAGAGTAATTTCATCTGAGGAAAAAATGTAGAGCTAATTAGTTTAATTGAATGAAAAGACATTTCCTAGGATCTCTACTTGCAATGAAAATATACTCCATGTGACTACATTTTTTGCTGCCACCAGTTTCCTCTTTTGTGAGTTTTATGGAAGCATGAGCCTTTCATCTGACGTTGAACCTCTCACACACCTTCTGCCCAACTAGACAATGGAAAGTCTGGTGGATGGAGCTCACAAATCCCAACTGATTGCTACTTCATGACTGGCATTTGATCCTGTACCAATATCCCAGGGAACTCTCATCAGTACTTGGCAGCAACCTCTGACATTCTTATCAGCACCAGTGGGTCATGAATCTGTCTCAGAAGTTGGAGAAGGTAGAGCTGTTTTTTTTTTAAATTTTTCATCTAAAAATATCCTTCACAATTTTTCTGACTTAGGAGTTAAATGATTCTGGCCAGGTCTCTGGCACCTTCCTTGTTTTGCCCTTCTTCTTCTAAACCTGGCTATTTGTGGTGAGTGCAGTAGGTAGGAGCACATTGACTTCTAAGTTTAATCAAGAAAGGCTCTCCTCAAGTTAGAGAAAATATTGATTTTATTCAAGCCTTTGAATTGTGCTAGTGGTGCCTCTGGGGAAGAATAAAGAGAAACTGATTATCTAACCAGCAAAAGAGCAAGGCAGGAACTTTCTGTAAACTCTGAATTTTATCTTGGAGAGAATATGGTTAATACCTTTTGACATGATGTCCCTTTGAATAATCTGGTGTAGTTATTTTTCACTTAGCCTTTTCATGAAGAATATACTAGTTGCAAACAGCTTTGGTGTATATGTGCCTGACCCCCTAATTTATATCTCCACTGATACTTAGGATCAGAGGCTTATCTAATAATTATTTCTATTAGAGCTCTCTTGGAATCTTTATAAAATTTAGAAATACAAATGGGTTACCACTTTCTTGGGAAAAAAGCTATTAGGGTGGCATTTTTCTCAAGTGAAAATTGATGGTGTCCTTTGCTTGGTGACCATAAATCTACAGGAAAACCATAAATTTTCTCCTTGTCAGAAAGTGACTGAGGATTCCTATACTAGGGATCTAGAACTAACAGAGTTATGATAGATGGAGTCAACTCTTTATGCTAGTGGGATTAAGCAGAAGCATAGATCAGGAGATAATTTAATGAAGCTGTTATCCACCATTCATCTTTTCTCTTTCTCTTAAGTGACTCTCACCTATGTTTTCCACCAATTTCCCACAAATCATCTACCTAAAAGCACTGTATGTTTGCATCAGAAATAGCAGATAATTTAAATATATACTTTCTCTTTGGTTTGGAACATTCTCCCTATTGCCTGACTTTCTCAGAGATTTTACCTTCCTAATTCAGTTATATTTAAGTGATATTAAAATGAGCACATATCTGATGGAAGCAGCCTAAGAGAGTGTTGGGCATCACTAGGTGGCATGGTGGATAAAGTACTGGTCTTGGAGTTAGGAAGACATCAGGTCAAAATTGCTTCTTACACTTACAAACTGTGAGAGTCATTTAACATCTTTCAGCTCCAGTTTCTTTATTTGTAATATGGGAATAATAGAAGCACCTATCTCAAAAGGTTGTTGTGAGGAATAAATGATACAAAATATGTAAAGTTCTTTGCATACCAAAAAGTAAAATAATGATAATCTAGCATTGTGTAATAATGTATAAGGTACAATAATATAGTATAGCACTTTGTTCAATAATGCACAAAGTGCAATAATGATAGCATAGTGCTTTGTGAAATAATATACAAAGTGTAATAATAATAATAATAATAAAATAGTATGGTATAAAAAGAGCTTGGAATACCTAAGGGTAACATTATTTTTTATTTTTAGGTTTTTACAATGCAATGGAGTTAAGTGGCTTCCCAAGGCCACATGGCTAGGTAATTATTAAGTGTCTGAGGCCTGATCTGAGTTCAGGTCCTCCTGACTCCAGAGCCGGTGCTCAATCCATTGCATCACCTAGCTGCTCCAAGATTTTCTTTTTTCCCCCTCCCCCCAAACAATCAGATATTAGGAAAAGGGAAGTTAAGAAGTCAGAGCCTCATCATTGATAAGTATGACACTATGTTTTTCTAGCATTTGGTTTCTTTATTTGCAAGCACTGAGGCTGTTTGCACATTTCATAAGATAGTTCTTCATCTGCATAAGAAAAATTCAGTGATGATACTGATCAGCCAAATTAAATTACAGGAAAAAGCAACTAAGCTCATATCAGAATTAAGTTAAACAGAGAAAAATGCAAGAATGTTTCAAGGTCCTGGCACACATTTTATATTCTGTGGTAGAGAGAAAGCGTGCTTATTTTTTTTTAAAAAAAAAAACCCTTATCTTTTTAAAATAAAAATAATTACTGATATATGGTTTTTGGCAAGTCTCTGGATTCAGTTTCCAGATTTTAAGTTCTATGAATTGGAATTTGTTAGTCAACTTCAATCTATTTCCCTAAAATAATTTTCAAAATATACAAAGCCAAATATACTAAGTATTCATTTTAGAAATGGGAAGGTTATTTTCCCCTGATGTATTATTCAGCTTTAAGGAATGTAAAATATCATAATCTAAAATGATTTCTCTTTCTGAGGAAGAAATAGAAAATTAAAAGAAAACAATATGCTTTAACAGAAATAACATGCTTTGGATATATGTTCTAGTAATCTTGTGGAACTCCATCATTTGTAATTAAACTGCTAATCTTGAAGTGAATGCTGAATCTGGTGCTTCATCCTTTGGCAAAATTTGGGAAAAGAAACCTTTCCATAGAAAGACAGAGATGCATGTATTTCCTGAGGAAAATCAAGATTCCTTACAGGACTTATTCTGTGGCAATATGGGATAATCTGTCCTTTTGTGGGGGACAGATTGTAAAGAAGTGCAGGAAGAGACTGTTCCTAGAACTGTTTCCTACATAAAGAGCCTCTAGCAGCTGCCTCTTCTCTCTTGAAAGCTCTCCTTTTCTAAATTCTCTTTAAGCTCTCATGATTGCACCTGGGGGAAGCTTCAAGCTCTAAACTAGCTTTAACACTGGTTAATCTTCCTTTTAACAAATAGGCACCTGGGCTCAAGTTCAGACCCTCTACAAACAGCAGCCTGTGTGTATAATGGTAATTTCAAATATTTTCCATAATGCAGTTAAATCTGCCAAAAACATGTTCCCCAGTTGTCATTCTCTTTTGTTTACAAAGTGTTCTGGGCTGAGCAGCATAAAAGAACAGGGGGTAGATGAATTTTTCATGTTCAGCCAGGTGTTGAATTGTTAAATATTTGGAATCAGGTGACATAGGCTTGACTCTTGCCATGGAGCTGCATAACTATAAGAAAGTCATTTAAATTTTCTTCATCCCAGTTTTCACTTTTGCAAAATGGGGGAGATAATAGGATTGCTACTGACTTACACAGGGTTGTGGGGAAATCACTTAATGCTTAGAGTTTACAAAGCTTCTTCAGTTTTAGCTTCAGCTAGCCATATGTGTTAGGAATCCTGTCATCCAGTTGAGGAAACTGTGGGCTCACAGAAAATGTCTAAACTGGGTTCTATGGCTTTAAATTGAATAGGCTATCTGCTCCATCTTGGTGCTTTGTTGAACCTGAAGGGAGGTATATACTCTACAAAAACTCTTTCAAAAGGGTACTTGTGGGGCGGCTAGGAGGCATAGTGGATAAAGCACTGGCCCTGGAGTCAGGAGTACCTGGGTTCAAATCCGGTCTCAGACACTTAATTACCTAGCCGTGTGGCCTTGGGCAAGCCACTTAACCCCGTTTGCCTTGCAAAAACCTAAAAATAAAATAAAAAAGGGTATTTGTGCCCTACTCTTCCGGAAATCTGGAGTGGCATACCCACATGACCTCCCCCAAACAAGATCATGAGGGGGGGGAGCACAGACTCATCTTACTTTCTTGATTGTCTTTTTCCTAAGGATCAGTGCCCTAGAAGAATGCTGACATACACAAAGGGACATATTCCTAAGAAATACTATATTGGCCATGCTGCTGCCTCCTTGCCCCAGGTGCTATCTATCCCCTTTCTTCTTACTTTCTGTTTCTTCATTAGCAGAGTTGTAAGAGTTGTAATCTAGGTAGGTAGCTTTAACTTGTGATTTGTATATAGATTTTAGGGATCCTGGGAATGTGTTTGGAGAAAATATCCTCTTTATTTCTACTAAGTGAAATTTAGTGATACTTTCAATGAATTAAAAACAGTATTCTGAGAAAACATCCACAGGCATTATCAAGACTATCAAAGGGGTCCATAGTATTTTAAAAAAGTGATTAAGAATGCCTGATATAGTAGGTCCCTCATGTTTGTATATGCATAATACATATATTTATCTCTCTATATCTATATTATACATATACCCAAAGGTCTATTCACATACACACATATACATGTAGAAAGAGAGCTCACATTTATGATACAAAGGGATCCCATTTATCTTGATATTTTTGTTTTATAGACTGTTATTACAAGTTCTATGCAGCAAAATTAATATTAAATATTTTGGCAAAAGGCTAATCTGAATTAATGAATTATAGGTATTTAAAAAACTCATAACTTTATTTTCAACTTGAAGAGTATACACTTGGAGAGAAAGAGTCAGAAATTGATGTGACCTTATGTCATGAAATGAGCTAGGCTAACAGTTACCAAGAAGATAATATATGATTTGTTTTATTGAAAGAAAAAGAATGCTTTGTAATAAGCATATTGTTCATCTATAAATGCTAACTTGTATGACCGAAAACAGTTTGATTCCTCTTAGGTAGCTTAACTCCTTCTGGTGAGGGGGAGGGGTTCAAGAAAGAATAAGACTTCTGATATGAAGAATTTCCAAGTCCTTTTCAGAGCTGCTCATCCTCCTTTGGTGTCTAACTGGCACTTAACTCTCACCTGTGGCTCCAAAAACTTGTGGCATGAGCAGCAGCCACATCCCAATAAACCATCTCAATAGATGAGCTAAACCAGCTGGAGGGCAATCTATGAATCACAAACCTGTCAGTGAGTTAGAGAGATATCTACCCCAAGCATGTGAAGACTTCCTCCAGTGGAATAGGCAGATGAAAACAATTTGTTCCATTCCCATGAAGAGAGAGAAAGTCAGCGCTGTGGAGTGTTTGGAGCTTGGTCAGGCATCAAAGACACCAAGTCATGTACTGCAACCTAGGTCATTGCAAGTCATTCTGACTTTTGTCTTGCCCCTGTACTTCAGTAACACTGGAAGAGACTGAAGCTTACAACTTTATGTAACTTTGCCTCACTTAAGTCCAATTCACACTGAATTCAAAACATCACTTTGTGATGTCATTGTTCTCTTTGAAAATCAAGGAACAACAGTTCCACTGCCTTATCATGGAGAAGTTATCTTTGATTCTCAAGACCATAGGATCTCAGAGTTATTGTCCTACTCTAATATTCTATTGTTCTCTCTGTAATCCACCTTGGTTGAGGAAGCAATAAAAATAACCCACATAAATAGAACACTTGATTTATCAAGTATTTTTCCAACAATAAGTCATCAAGATAGGAATTATTATATTATTCTTTTTCATAGGTACAGAAAATGAAGCTATAAGAGGTTAAGTGACTTGCTGAAAAAGCTAATAAACCCAAGAACTGTTTTTTGAACCCAGCTGTGCTGCTTACTAAGCCACCATTCTTTCTACCATATCACACTATCCAAAGTAACAGCATTGAAATCAGATAGCTGAAGAATGGAAGTAAGTAGCTCATTCTTACCTACATCTTATTTATATGTAATCAGATCCTGGATTTACTCTCCCAGTTTTACACATAATATAGTTCTGGATCTGTCTAGCTTCAAACAACTGATCTGTGTGTGGTATGGCTGTGTGGTAAGGGGTGATAGGTGAGGTAGAGTCAAATCCCACTCTGATTATGAAGGGTTGAGCACATATGTGCCCTTACTACATGTTCTAACATAGATATTTGATTTGGGATATGGAAATTCCCAGTCCACTTATTCAAGGGGAGGCTATCTACTTTTGTAGAGAGTAGGAGGAAGGTCATAAAAGGGGCAGATAAGATCCAGATCACCCATATTTGAGTGGTGACTCCTTTGTTCTGCTATCTCCCAAAGGAATATTGAACTAGACATCTCTATGTCTACCACCATGCGAATATCTGCAGTGGATTTTTTTTAGAGGCTTAGAATAAAAGGCATTTTCTCCAGTAAGTTGAAAGAGAATTTACTTTGGACAGCTTAGCCCCCTTCCATCAAATCCTGATTACACAAATTAGAGTAGATGAATGAATATGTAAGAATCAATGAATTCTTCTTCAGTTAGATGAGATAGCAATTTAAATAAGGAGAGAAAAAGATGGAGTGGGAAAAACAGATTCTACACAGAGTAGTCTCAAAGGTTGTAAGTACTGGAAGGCAAAGGGCATTTGCAAGGATAGAACTAGTTTTCCTGTCTGTATGTGTGTGTGTGTGTGTGTGTGTGTGTGTGTGTGTACACACACACACACACACACACACACACACACACACACACACACATCCAGGGAGATCTTCCATCCACCTTTAGCTTCTTGTCCTCTAGAGTTCCTTCTCCATCTCCTGGAAATCTCTCTGAAGCTAAAGGACTACTCAGAGATCTTTCCAACATTCAGGAGTCATGATTTCCTATCCTCCTCACCCCAAGAAGCATACAGAGAACAACATGACTGTCCCTCAGGAAACTACCTCACTCTTGGACTGCTGTGGAATTTGTTATTGTTGTTGAGTCATTTCAGTCCTGTCTGATTTTTTGTGACCCCATTTTGAGGTATTCTTGGCAAAGATACTAGAGTGACTTCTCCAAATAATTTTATAGATGAGGAAACTGAGGTAAACAGGGTTATGTGGCTTGCCCAGGGTCACACAGCTAAAATGTGTGGGAGAATGGAGTTGAGTTTAGGAAGCTGAGTCTATCTGACTTTGAGTCTAGCATTCTATCCTCTGTGCTACCTAGCTGCCCCACTGTGGATTACCTGCATTATAAATTTGCTTAGAAATTTTTTTGGCCCATTGTACAAATAAAAATGGGAAGTCAGTCATAATCAAATATCTCAAATTGAAAGGAATAAGATTAAGGATTTCTAGTTATAGGAAGATAGGTTGTTTCATTGAAATGAAAACTGATGCAGTACTCCAAGGTCTTGGATTCAAATATGACTCTGATACTCCACTAGGAAAGTCATAATCTCTCTAAGCCAGTTTCCTTAGCTTTTAAATGAAGTTGTTGGATCATGTAGCCTTTGAGTCCTCTTCTAGTTCTGCTTCCATAATTGTATTTTTTATTGGACAATACAGATATTGCTGTGTTGGCTTACTGATGATCAAGCAATCCAAAGTAATGTGCATTGTAATAAATTGAATGCCTTTTGTATGTTAATAGATTTGGCATCATGGGTGCCATCACTTTTTGTCTTGTCTTCGTTAAATTTTTTTCAAATACCAAATTAAACCTAAAATGTAATAGTTATTCAGTGAAAGACAGGCAGCAATGAAGAGTGGATGATGAACAAGCCCTGATGTCAAGAAAACATAACCCTATGAAAGATATTTTGTCCTCAGTGTTCTAGACACTTCTTTAGGAAATTAAAGTTGTAGAAAAGAATGAAATATTCAATGGTGGAGGGAGTTTCCCCAGAAGTTCCCTATACTAATACAGTTACAAGTCCAGTTCTGATCATAGGTGAAATTAGTCCCATTAGAGCTTTACTCTCTCCCACAAAAATAAGAGCCCCACACATTGCTATAGAACCTAAAGATTTGTAGAATAATTTCCTTCCAAACACCTTGAAAGATGGGGAGTTTAAAATAGGATTGATAGTCAAAATTGTGCAGCCAGGAGGAAATGAAGAGATAGGGGCCTTGGGCATCTTTCTTAAATGAAGACTTTTGGATAAACTCTTCCTTTAGCCCTCCATCCAGATAATTGAAATGAATGTCCTTCCTGGAAGGACTATAAAGAATATAAATCTCCTTAGAAGGTACAAAATGGCATTTATCTATGAGACTGAAATATATCAAAAGAAGCATCTTCCAAAATGACCATTGTTATATGTTTTGGTGGGGGGAACACTTGAAAGAACCATGCATCTTTATTGGTCATCAAAGGTCTCTTCCCAGGGAAATAGAAACAAACATTTGGATCACAAAATTACAGATCATCTTGTCCACTGATATTGTTTATATGCTCAGTTGTGTCTGACTCTTCATGACCCCATGGAAAACAGCACACTAAATCTTCTATCCTCCACTATCTCCTGAAGTCTGTCCAAGCCTGTGACCAGTAATTTAATCCTCTGCTGTGTCATTCTTCTTTTCCCTTCAATCTTTCCCAACATCACAGTCTTTTCCACATCTTATTATATGCCCCAAATCTTTAAGCTTCAGACTCAGTATTTGACCTTCTAGTGAGTATTCTGAATTAATTTCTTTAAATCTTGACTGATTCTATCTCTTAGCTGTTCAAGGGACTCTCAAAAGTCTTCCCTAGCATCATAATTCAAATGTCAGTTCTGTAGCGTTCAACTTTCCTTGTAGTCTAACTCTCACAGTCATATGTGACTACTGGAAATATATATATATACATATATATATGCATACTTTTGTTATCTAGGTAATGTCTCTATTTTTCAGTATGCTGGCCAGATATGCCATAACTTTCCTTCCAAAAAGTGTGTGTTTTTTTTTTATTTCACAGCCACAGGCACAGTCTACAGTGATCTTTCTTTCTCTATTTTTTTATATTTTTTTTGCAAGGCAAATGGGGTTATGTGGCTTGCCCAAGGCCACACAGTTAGGTAATTTATTAAGTGTCTGAGGTCAGATTTGAACTCAGGTACTCTTGACTCCAGGGCCGGTGCTCTATCCACTGCACTACCTAGCCACCCCTACAGTGATCTTTGAGCCCAAGAATAAAAATATCTTACATTGCATCCACTTTTCCATCTGTTTTCCAGGAAGTGATGGGACCAGTTGCCATAACATTAGCTTCACCTTCACTATCATCAAGAGGCTTCTTAATTCTTCTCACTTTCTGCCATCAGAGTGGTATCATCTGCAAATCTGAGATTGTTGAGATTTCTCCCAGTAACCTTAACTTCAGCTCTTGATTTGTTCAAACTGGCATCCACATGATATACTCTGTGAAAAACAGTATAAGGGAAAGTCAGAGTAGAGGGAGACATGATTTTGGCTTTGAACTTCTCCATCTATGGGACAAGAACATAATTTTGTCCCTTTTGAGAAGTTAGTATCTTTATCACACTGTTTAATATAAGAAAAATAGGTTGATCTCACTAACACCAACCTCATTATTTTATGGGTATGTTGCCTGTAGATGCTTTGGCAGATGGAGGAATTACTGGCACCACCTATTGGTAGGAATCTGAAAAGATTTTGATAATTTAAAAGCATTTAGGGTCTACAGAGAAAAATCACTATTGCTGCATAATAGAGCCAGAAGGATTTTAGAGGTCATCTAACTGCCTTTGTACTGGGTTGGTATTTATTATTATTATTATTTTATGCCTTCCTTTTACATTAAAGAAGATGCCTTTTGATTTTTACAGTTTCCAATACAGTATCCAATATAATATATCCTTTTTCTCTCTAGCTCCCATAAAACTCCTCAAGCTATCATGTCTGACAGGGTATAATTGGCATTTGGCACCTGTAGCCTCACCCTAAAGCCACTGCCACTGCTCTCCTAAAATTTTATCTTCTTTTTGCTATTTTTCACTGACATACTCACAAAGATATACTTAAAAGATTGAAACCTGTCAGTTTTAGGAGACACAGAATTTGAGAAAATAAAATGGAGGGGAAGCAGTGTGAAATTGGCCTGTGCTGCTAACTTCTAAACTTAATCTTTCCAGTTCTTAGTTTCTTCATTTTTCAAGAGAGGGAAATTGGACTTTGATGAATGTTTTAAATCCCTAACTCTGTTAGAACACAGTAAAATATATAAATTCTCTTCTTAAGACTATTTTGATTTCCAGTGTTGATTTAGAGGTTCTCTGTGGTTGGGAATGGAAGATCGCATCTCATACTCAAGGAGAAACAAGATCCAGAAAGAATAAGAAAAGGAGAAAATAAATTTGTGGATGTTGTGGCAATAAAAGTTTTGGAGTGTATAATTTTGAAAAAATACTTATAAATAAATGCTGTTCTAGAGCATTAGAACATAGGAACTTCTAGTCTTGATCAATAATTAAAGGCTCTTCCAACTCTGGTATATTATCATTCTAAATAGTCTTGGTAAGTTGGATCATAAATAATCAGAATGTGATTTAGTATGCTTAATATAGAAAAATACAGTTTCTGCCAGAAGTTTGATTACTAATTATAAGTATGCTCAAGCACACACACACACACACACACACACACACACACACACACTCATAAACATAAAACACACACACATGCACACAAATATTTTAAGTGTGGGAAAAAAAGAGATAAAAGAACTCAAGTTCATTGTAGGAGAAAACGTGACAATAGATGGACAGTATCTCATACTATGGTTGAGAAGGCAAGCATTGTAGTACAATTCATAAAGAAGTATTTTCTAATGGAATCATAAGGAATTTCCATAACATTAAGCATTGGATAAATTGATATTCTGAAAAATTTTAGAAAACAAAGTTATATTAATAACTTTTGTTTTGTAATATCTCTGATATTTGATATCTTTTAACTAGGAAAGAATCTTAAGCAAAATTAGCAGATACAGTGACCACATCTAATGGTGAATACTACATCCTATTTTTTTAGACCTTCCCCCTTCACACCCCATGGAAAAATCAAGGCCCAAACATATTAATTGAATCTCTCAAGATCACATGTTTAATAATTGACAATCAAGTTTAGAATCCAAAGTTCCTGCTGATGGTTCAGTGCTAATTCCATCAAACCATGCTGACTCCCTAATTTGGAAAAAGGTTTAGAAGAGGGCCATATAGATGAATAAGTTATGGTTTGTCAAAAGGACAGGACAGAAATAGGGTTAAAACATAGAACAGTCAATCTAAGAAGAAGAAAACCAAGGACTATTTATAGTATATAGACAATTATCTAGAACATAGGTGTCCAACCTTTTAGCTCTTCTGGACCATATTATCCAACAAAAATTTGTCAAGGGCTTCATGTAGATTTAATATCTATTTATGACTACTTTGTAACCCATATTACCCATGAATATAATAATAAAAAGTATTAACACTACATGAATGGATTTTGAGAACCCATCTACTGAAGGTTGGACACACTTATCTAAAGTATGATAACAAACTGTCTTCTGGCTCCACTGGACAAAACTGAACTACTAGGATTAAGGTAAAAGATTAGTAATTTCCTTCCCTAAAGGCCTCTTCAATTGTATCATTGTGACACCAAGGTGGCTTTGAATTCCCAAAGATTATGCAGCAAATTCAATTCTGATCCATGCTTCAGGAAAAGGTTCTTTGTATATGGATCTCATGATTCATTGGATGATGCTCATTGTGAGTGACCAACAAGAAATTCTTCAGCAGAGAGTTGGTCACCAGGCAGGTGATTTTATGACTGCACTTCAAGATTCTCTCTTAATGTACAGAGAACTGGTAATCTGTAGCAACAGAGAGAGTAACCCTTCCACCACCATCCTTTCCCCCCAAAGAAATGATAGCTCTTTGGAGTCATTGAAGTATGGAGTTTCAATGGGTTAGATTTTTGGAAAGAATTTCCTCACAGTTGTATTGTTAAACACAGTAGTCCAATATCCAGGGCAGATGTATTTGGAACTTTAAAAGAATAAGATAAATCATTCATGTGTGTAATTGGTATGAAGAATCTAGAGGGAAAAAAGCCTACCATCTGCTTCCCCCCTGCAAATCTGATTAATGTATCTTTTATAGTAAACTGTGAGAGGACACAGAAAAAAGTCAATCCATCAACATGCATTTATGAAGCATGTGCCACTGGGGCTACAAAGACAAAATTGAAACAATCCCTGCCCTTCAAGGAGCTTACAGAATAGTTGCACATGAATACGAACACAGGAAATACAATATGATTTAGGGGGTGGAGAAAGCACTTGACTGCAGGGGAGGGGAGGGGAGTAAAAGCTTCTTGTAGAATGTGATGTATGAGCTGGGCCTTGAAGAAAATTAGGAATTCTACAGGTGAAATGAGGAGGGAGGACATTTCAGACATGGCAGATGGTCAAGGGTATAGGGCAAAGTAAGAGGTAGCATGCTAAGTATGAGTCCCTCAGGTTGGGCTTCCAGAGCATCCAGCATGGACAAGTAATAATGTGCATCACTGTGGGAAATACCCACAACAATGAGATAGTTTATCCATGGAAATCTTCCAAGTATTATTCCTCTCCTATTTCAAGTGGGAGTCTGTCAGGGGTGGGGGTGGATGCAGAGATGAGAGGGGATGGATTAGGTCATTTCTTAGATCTTTTGAGTTTCTGATTACCTGAGATGGAGGATTCCATTCTAGCCAAACTCAAATAGCTCCAACTTTGTGCCCAAACCATCCAAATTACTCTCATATTTTGTCAACAATTTAGATGCTTAGTTTGTGTTTCGATGCTTAATGCTCCCTCCTTCCTGTTTTTAATTATTCAGTACTTTTAAAAATGACTAACTGAATAGTAATATTTTGTTGTTCTGTGTTTCACTCACGTCTGACTCCTTGAAACCCCATTTGGAGTTTTCTTGGCAGAGATATTGGAATGGTTTACCATTTCCTTCTCTAATTCATTTGACAGATAATGAAACTGAGGATCACGCATCTAGTGTCTGAGGCCAGATTTGAACTCAGGAAGATAAATCTTCCTGACTTGAAGCTCAACATTTTATCTATTGTACCATTTAGCTGCATGAATAGGGATATAGGGATTGTATTTTTTCATTGCTGTATTTTAATAGAAAATTTTATTAAGTTAAATTAAAGTGTATTAAATTAAATTTAATATAAAAATTAAATTAAAAAATTAATAGAAAACCAGGCTGTAGTTGCAAGTCCATTCTCTCAAAAGTCTAGGTTATCTATTCCCATTTTCTTCCCTGTTTTTGTTTTAATTCCATTGGGAAATTTGGGTCAAAAATACCAAAATTAGTAGGAAAGGTACAAGTTTATATAAAAGGAGTTCACTGTGGTTTTTCACATGAAATAGGTTATTACTATAAAATGGACAAAGGAAAATGACAAGAAAATAAATTTTGGGTTGATATTTGCCAAGGACAATCATTTACTTCTCTCTTTTTCCCTCAGCATTCTAATATTTGTCAAAATGGTGATATAATATTGGCAAATACCTCAAAGAATATATGGATATGGATATGTTTTTATCCCATTTATCATAATGGAAAGAACTTGGATGTAACATTGTTTTCCTTTGAGTGATCATGTCATTCCCCTGATCAAGAATATTCTATAGCTCCCTATTGCCTCTCTGATTAAGAATATACTCCTCACTTGGGCACTTAAAAACCCCCTACAGTGAAGGGAGGGATTGTTTTTCATCTTTGTTTCTCCTGTACTTATACATAATAGGCATTTTAAAAATTCATGTTAAATTGAATTAAACTTTCTTTCACAGTTTTATCTTGTTGCTCCTTTCCATGAATATTCCATTTCAGTCAAACTTGGAAAGCATTCCCTCTTCAAATATTTATTTTTTATTTAGACTCTGCTCAGTTGACCCTTCTTTGTCTTCTCTCCCTGCTCAAATTGACCTTTCATTTATCAAAAACACTTTGCATCCTTCCAGTAGAATGGAAGTTCCTTGAGCTCAGGGACCATTTTTGTCTTTGCCTTTTTAACTCTAGGACCTGGCACAGTGCCTACCCCCACAGTAGGTGTTTAATAGATGTTTGTTGACTGATTGATTGATTTATGTGTTCTCTCACAGATCATCTTCTCCCTGGCATAGAAACCTATAAATAAAGGACATTTATCTCCTTAAATCTTGCATCTTTCCTGAGAATTCTGGGACCACTGCTGTGCCCAACACAAAAATGCAGGGGCTAGCTTTGTTTTTCAAGGGAAAAAATATTTGAGTGTTCTAACACAAGGCTAATTCTGAGTGGGTCATTTCTCATTATGCCTGTCTGTTGTAGATTCAACTGACATATCAGAGCAGCTCACAGATCTATCTTCCTGACTAAATGTAAAATAAAAGTAAAATTACATTAGATGTTTTGGCTGACTAGTGCCAAGGCTTGTGGGTGGAGGCCTGTATAATTTCATCCCTGAAGGAACAAGATTCACAGCAGAAGGAAAACAGATGAATGCTCTGGAATGGGTAAGAAAAAAGTCAGATGGAATTTAAATGCACATCTCTGATGTTTGTGAGTGTGTGTGTGTGTGTGTGTGTGTGTGTGTGTGTGTGTGTGTTTTGAAGCCAAGGAGGGTAGCTTATAAATAAGAGACTAAAATAGCAAAAAAGATTGAAGTAGCAAAAAAAAATTCACTCAGATAAAATTAAATCCTCATTAAACATATGTTGAATGGGAAGAGCAAAAATATTTTTCAAAAATCACCTAACTTTTCATTAAGTAGAGATATCCTTTCACTAATGAGAAGTAAAGATTTAAGATGAGAAAGAAGCAGGAGAGTCAGGAAGGGTCCAAAGAGCTTTCAGTTACTGGTTTTGGATTCAAATTCTACTTTTGACATTTACTCCTTACAAGACTTTGAGCAAAGTCATAATGATGATGATAATAATAATAATAATAATAATAATAATAACCAGCATTTATATATCACATTTAAGGTTTGTAATACTTAAAAACATCAACTCATTTTATTCTGACAACCATCCTTTTTTTTTTTTAGATTTTTTTCAAGGCAATGGGGTTAAGTGGCTTGCCCAAGGCCACATGGCAAGGCCAGTGCTGTATCCACTGCACTACCGAGCTGCCCCGACAACCATCCTTTGATGTAGGTGCTATTATTATCCTCATTCTTTACATATGAGGAAATGGAGGTCTCATTTTCCTTGTCTGTAAGATAAGCGAGAGTGAACTTTCTAGTTCCCGGTTTCTTAAACCTGGAGAAAGTCTAGGGATTCCTTAGAATTGGGTCAGGGGTGTGGTGAAGCACCTCCAATGTGCTAGACACTGTGTTAAATGCTTTACAACTATTATTTTATTTGCTTTAAGGTAGTTGCTTTTATGATCTCCAATTTGCATTTTAGGAAACTGAAGCACCGAGCAGTTCTGTGACATACTCAGGGTTATAGAATGATGTTTTTAAAAATGCATAGAATATAATTTACAAGATAACAGAAAAACAATATTGAAATATAGTAATTGAATTTTTTTTAAAGTTCACAAGACTTCAGAGTAAGAACTGCTCTACTGCTCTTTTTGTAGTGGCAAAGATTGGAAATTGAATCGATGCCCACCAATTGGGGAATGGCTAAGTAACTATAAAAAACCATGATCAGCCTGACTTCAGAAAAGCCTAGAAAGACTTGCATGAACTGAGGCTGAGTAAAGTGAGCAGAACCAGAAGAAAATTATAAACACTAACAGCAACATTGTGAGATGATCAACTATGATAGATATAGCTCCTCTCAGTAGTTCAGGGATGAAAGACAATTTTGAGAGACTCTTATGGAAAATGCCATCCACATCCAGAGAAGAAACTATGAATTCTGAATGCAGAGCAAAGCATACAAGGTTTATTTTTTAATGTTTTTGTTTTTTCGGGAAGGGAGGGTAGTGGAAAAATGTGGAACTCAAAAACCTTGCAAAAGGATGAATGTTGAAAACTATCTTTGCATGTAATTGGGAAGTAAATAAGTAAAAAGAAAAAAAGTGCTGCCCTAGATTTGTGATTTTAGACCTTGTAACTTACTAATTAAGAGGAAATTATCTATCAGTGAATTATATGCATTATTTAGTTAGATGACAAAAATTAGCTATATCTGCTTCAGGTTTTAAAGTGTGTATGAATTGAGCCTGCCTCCCTATTCAATTATAGATTTAAAGTGGGAAAGTGACCTAATCCAGCCCCTTCATTTGTAAATGGAGACCTCCTGCAACTTGCTCAAGAATTTCCAGGTTACATATGGCAGATCTGGGATTGAAACCTTCTGACTCTAAACTGAGTCTTTTTTTCCTCCCCTGTGTATTATCACTCTCTGGGATGTTGTAGAATCAAAGATACTTGTGAGAAACACTCTATGTAGCCTAGAAAGAAAAACTCACAAAACAGAGGCATCTCAGATAATGTGATTACTTTTCTTTTTGTTTATTTTCTTCACTGTATTCTTCCTACCTCTGTTGGATTTTCTAAAAAGCTGGTTTCCCTTCCCACCCCCACCCCCCCCAATCACCCTAGCCGCTACTCATGTAAACTTTTCCTGAGGTGGGCCTGGATTTTGCCACTTTCTTTCAGGGTCTACAGGCACCAAGGCTAATCACCTGGGGGAGGGGAGGCACACAGTTAAACAGATGATCTCTTAAGTCTAGAGCTAAAACAGAGTACTCTGATTTTCTAATCTTTGTGGCCCAATAGTGGGTTTCTAGCCAATGAATCTTTTCTACAACCAACACCACCCTCTGTTTTCATTTTACCTTTCAGCCCCTGTTTTGGCTTCTCTTTTGTAGTATTTCTTCCTGTTTTCTTAGAATTTTCTTCCAATGCTACTAGTTTTTCCTTCCCCCCCCCCCCACCAGTTGTCAAGGCCTGGATTTCTTGACAGCCTAGAACATCTGGGGGGAAGTAATACTGAGGTTTTGTGGGGCTTTCATTTTATATATACACATACACACACACACACACACACACACACACACATATATATACATATTTATATATATGTTTGTATGTGTACATGCATAGATGTTTGTATATATGTGGTTTTATATAGATATTCTCATTCATATATATGTATGTATATATGCATATATTTTTTTTTTTATTTCAAGTGAAGAGACTCATATTTTCAAGAAAAATGTTCTTCCAGTATTTCTTTAAGATTGTAAGTCTTAGAATACTCTGATCTCCAAGGTATTACAACTAATCAGTGAAGCAAAGTTCAATGGGAAGGCATATATAGATTATTTCCAGTAATAATCTACAATTAACAAGTGGTGTAAAGGGTACCTAGAAGATAAGGGCACATTGGAATCAATTCTGATTGGTTTTCTAGAACCAATTATTGCACTTTCAAAGTGAGCATTTGCACTTCAGAATTTGGAAATGCAACAAATGAGGTTGAAATTTTTTGTTGTTGTTGATTGCTGAGACTTAAGAAAGTTATAGCAAAATGTTAATGATGCAGATTAAATTTAAAAGTGTGTCTTAAGTACATTTCCCTTCCCCCAATGCTCCCTCTTAGAAAGACAGATGCTAAACATTTATTTGCAAATTCCTGCAATGAAGGCATATAGGATCAATAAAGGAAATGAGTTAGTCTATATCTACATCTATATCTTTAACTATATTGGTATCTTTATCTTTTCCATAGATATACCTATATAGAGCTCCACACTTTCTAGCTACATTACTGTGGACAAATTATTTTAACCTCTCTAATTTGGGGGGCCAGAATATAAATTAATTTGTAAAATCTAATGAAGAATGACATAAATGTAAGCAGTCTCATAAAGCAGAAATAAGCAATGGAGGGTAAAAATAAGTTTAAAGAAAAACTAGCAAGGCATTCAACAAAGTTTTCCAAGAATATTCAAGGTCAAAAAATGGAAAGAACTATAAATAAATGAAAAATGGAAAAGATTTGTAAAAATCACTTTGACAAACTCTGTTCTCCATCAAAGACTATGGAACTGCCCCACTTGGACGCTCAAAGTCTCAGAAGTGTTTTAAAAGACAAAGCATAAATAACCTCCCATCTCTACCACATTCTTTATGAAAATCATCAATAATATAAATTGAGAACATTCTCAGTGTATAATAACGTAACAGTGAAGCACATAACAATGTATTACATCTTCATTTCACAATTAATTGAAAGATAATATAAAATCTCAGGTGAGATGATTATATGTTGATTATAAATAAAGTATTTGAATTAGTTGAACAAAATTCTGCTCTACAGATTTTTTTACAACAAGGAATTGCCCATCCATATATCTAGATCATTCAGGAAATTGTAACAACAGAAATGACTCTGTTCATTCACCCTCTGAGAGCAATCATTTGAAGAGATGTAAAACAGGGAGATATATGCTCACCAAATGGATCTGCCACTATGATGGAGGAAATCCAGAATCCAGGTTAAAGAGGGATTCTACTTTAGATGGTAAAGTCCTCTTGAACCATATTAAAAAGGAGTTAGGAAATGTTTTACATAATAAATAAAAATAGAATTTAAGATAATGTTAATTTGTGATTTTCTAAGTTGTCAATGTGCTACTAGTGGGTATTCACTAGTTCTAAATTGCCCTGTTTGCAGATGACAATCCACTGATTTGGTCAAGTCTGGGACATTGCAGAGTTTCTTGGAAAAGGTTTGTTTAGCCTATCCACCTACATAGGGGAAAAAACAAGTAGATAAAGAATGTATATCATACAGATTTCACTATACATTTGGATAGAATTTTTTGATAGTATGTATATCTGAGACAGTCAATTTAGCAGGATAATGAGTTGGACCCAGAGTAGAAAAGAAGGAGAAAAATAGGATAGATAGCTTTAGGGAAATTTCAAAGTTCTTTTATTGATGCCAAACTCACTCTAAAATCAAAGGTGGACAGTGAGACATGGAATACTACTCCCTTCAGAGAACTAAAAATACATATTACTCATAGGGCAATAGAGAGGTGCATAGTGGGTATGCAACATAAAGCTAATTAGGAACACCAGAGAAGACAAGGAGTGAAAGATGTCACTAAGGAATTGTAAGTAGGAAGAGAACATGAGCTGGTCACATGGCAAGAATGAGGAATGAGTGATAGTGGTATCTAAGTGATCCTGGAAGAAAGCAAAAACAATCTCCAGCATGTAGGGTGGATCCCATAGGGTTAACTTTTGAGAGGACAAAGACATGAGTCCCTCAAGATGGACTTTATGGATGGGTTGAGATCCCAGCGATTTCATTGAGGGCAATGGATATCAAGATTATTTTTCTTGATGTAGTTCATATCTTTATGAATACCTCCTCAATGGTCAAAATTGTATGAATCGAAATTAATTAATCTAAGTCATTATATGACAAATAGATCCTGATCCCTGGTGCTATTAACAGTGACTTGGATCCCTAAGCATGTTTTTTGATAATAAAGAATGAAAATGGCAGTCAGTCCAAAACACTAACATTAGAAGTGATTTGACTGAACAAAAATAGTGAGAGCATGTAGGATTCAGGAACTGATTGTCTTGTTGTAGTCATCTCTGATCAGACTCCCTCGGAAATTTTGTGTCTAGTTATGGGTGTCACATTTAAAAAAAGGATAGTGATAAATTGAAGAGCAGTCAGAAGGGTATGATTATAGTTATCTATCTAATGTCTTTGCTTTTGAGGACGTAGCATTTCTTTTTCTTTTTACTTTTGCTTATATATATATTTTTTTTCAGTGAATAAAATCCCATTTTTCTCTCCTTTCTATCACCCTTCCACTGGAAAAACAAAAAAGAAAAAGAAAATTATTGTTAACATACATGTATAGTCAAGAATAACAAATTAACTCAATGTCTAAGTAAAAAAAATACAAGTCTAATATGGAGTCTATCGCTTCTCTGTCAAGAGTTGTCAGCTTTCTGGAATTGTGGTTGGTCATTGAGATGATTTGAGTTCTTAAACCTATTAAAGTTGCTTGTCTTAACTATTTCCTTATTGTTGGATAAAATTTTCTCTTAGATCTGCTCACTTCACTATGCAGTAGATCATTTAAGTCATCTAAGGAATCTTCGAAACTGTCCCTTTCATTATTTGTGGTAGGATGTCTCTGCTCTAGATAAGACCCCTTCTCCTGCTTGGCATCCTTTCTTATTCTATATCAGGCCTATACTCAGACTAGTTTGTTGGTTCAGGTTGAGATTAGAATGAAATGAGACACTAACTTAACAGAAATAAGGACAAAGGATTGGTTTTGATGAGTAAAATTCCCCATGCTCCACATTTGTCATTGTGGTACACCAAGTCAGGAGGATGTATCAAACTGAGGAGCTCCTGATTAACTGTGCCCTGAGATTTTTTACATAGGCAACCAGAGAGCTACATTGATCATTTGATCTTACCCAGGACCATGGAAGTCTTTAAACAAGTTACATTGACTTCTTAGGAAAAAGTGACCATAGTCTTTATGGAATATATCGATGGTGCTTTTTCCATACTTCCATTTCTGGAATCTCCTATGCTTAAGTGTTCTATTTTAGAAACTCCCTGCTTCTTGGATGATCAGACAAGAGCCTTTCTCTCCATATAAAACTCCCGGCTCTCATCTACACCATTTAGATATCTTGTTACATAAAATGACAAAAGGCCTTGGCAATCTATTGACCCAGGCAAGAACTTTCTGTAACACTGTGCCAAGTCTAGGGACTGTTCTGTGGATATATTTCTTTTTCCCTGGTCTGAAGACAACAATGCCCAATGCCCTGGTGATATCCCTGGCAGTACCTCTTCCCTGACTTTTCTCTGTCTCACTTTTGAGATATCAGCTTCTACTCTATTTTAGATGATTGTTGTATAAATAAATAAAATAAACAAGTTTATAACAAAGGCAACATTGAAACAGAAACACTCACAAGTTATTTACTATGCACATGTAATTTTAACTTCTCTGACTTTCTTTCCTCATTTATTGGTCAAGATTCCTCAACAAAGCACCTCAGGGTGGACACAGAGTGGCAAAAATGAACAAGAATTGGGGGCAGAAAGGTGATCTTCAAGAAGGATGCTGCAATGGAGTTTCAGCCCCAGTGAAGTATAAAATATAAAAACCCCAGATTAGTTCCACTGATAACATCAAGCAGTGAGCCCTAGGGGCAGCTGGGTTGGGAGATAGCCTCAGGGTTCTGAATGTCATTTCTATTTGTTTGCTTGGGTGGTGGATTCCGTTATGCAACGTTCATATAAGTAACTGGAGTTCAGTTTATTATTTATAGCAGATTTGATATAGCAAACAAGGTTACCAATAAATGGTAGTTCAAAATCATTTTCTGATAGAGTAAATTCATAATGACCACATCCTTTAAAATAACAAGACAATCTGGGTAACAGAAATTGTCAGTTGGGGAGTGAAATTTGCCCTCTCTCTGAGATCTCCAGAGAGCAATAGAGAGGCTTACACACTAGTGTGAGTGTGAGACTTCCCAGAACCTGTTCCTTTTGGAAAATGGAAACAAGATAGTGGCTTGCAATTCCAGTTTGCTGTTAAATCGATCATTTTATACCTTTTACTTAAGAAAAACTTTATAACAAGATCTTATGGGACCAACATTAACTAACCTCCTTTGGGTCAAATCTCTTGCTATATTGAATACCAATTTGTGGAAACCGGTTTTATATTGAGTTCCACTTTATTGTTTTTCTACTAATTACTATAATTCTTCACTAATTTGAGGATAAGAGGAGTTATAAAGATACAAATTATTATAGTTGTTATAGGACTACTCTTCTCAGATTCTCAAATGTGTATATATAGCATTTATTTTAAATTTAAAAATCAATAATGAAAACCAAACAGAAACAAAGTAAAAGGTTTAGTTTAAGCTACTTACAGAGCATCAGATGTCCTCAGTGTAGAAGTCGATAGAATCTCCCTAAGGTAGAAAACAGCAAACTTTCTCCACAAGTCAATGATATTGTTTTCAGTCTTTGATACTAAACTCTGGTCTAAGGCATATGGATACTACTAACTGATAACTGATACTAATTTTCAAAGCCAGTGCTTTTCCATTCAGTGATATATTACTAATAGGGAGTCATACACGGTGTATAAAATAGTAATAATAACAACTAACATTTATATAGTGCTTTAAGTTTTGCAAAGTATTTAAAAATCTTATCTCATTTGATCCTCAGGACAACCCTGAGAGGTATGTCGCATTATTTATTTATTTATTTTGCAAGGGAATGGGGTTAAGTGGCTTGCCCAAGGCCACACAGCTAGGTAATTATTAAGTGTCTGAGGCTGGATTTGAACTCAGATACTCCTGACTCCAGGGCTGGTGCTCTATCCACTATGTCACCTAGCCGCCCCTGTTGTGTTATTTATTAATCCCATTTTGGAGATAAGAAAATTGAAGCTGAGTTAAGTGACTTATTCAAGGTCATACAATTAGAAGGGTATGGATTTGAACTCAAGTCTTTCTGATTCCAGGATCAATGCTCTAACCACATTGTGCCACTTAGCTGCTTTATCTCTAGTGACATGGGGCCTTGTTCTCAAAGGCAGGCCCTGGCAAGAAGAGCATACCAACACGATGCCCTTTTGTCTCTGACCTTCTTTGTTTCCTTCAAATCCCCATCTTTCCTATTCTATTTCCTTGTTAAGTTCTATTTGACTAAGAATAAGGTCACCACTTACTTGGATAAACAAATGGACTTTGCCAATCCTGGTCAAGGGATTTGGTAGGAGCAATATTTATTTGTATTTTCTCCATCAAAGCCTTATACCAAGATTAGAAGGTTATGAGAATAAAAATCAAAAGTGAATGTTAGAAAATTATGGGGAAAAAGTATAGTTCAACTTTAACAGACTTTGGAAATCTGATTATTACAATGACAAATTGTGATTACAGGGGAATGAAGATGAAGTATGACAGATGCCTAACACTGGAGGGGTTTTAAATGTAAAATGAGACTTGCATTTTTTTTTTTTTTTACTAGTTGGAGCACATATTACCCAAACAAATAACAAACAAATTGGAGAAGTTGTAGAGATTAGAATGTGTCAGAAAATAAACTTTCCCTTGGGGGTTAAGGAAAATTTTCTGAAATCTCTAGGGAGGCAAGCTGAAAATCA